>NW_024412376.1:109357433-109397604 GCF_014898765.1 Herpailurus yagouaroundi
GCAATCAAAAAGAATGAAATCTTGCCATTTTCAACTATGTGGATGGAACTAGAGGGTATTATGCTAAGTGAAATTAGTCAGAGATAGACAAATACCATATGACTTCAGTCATATGAGGACTTTAAGACACAGAACAGATGAACACAAGGGAAGGAAAGCAAAAATAATATAAAAACAAGGAGTGGGAAAAATATAAGAGACTCTTAAATATGGAGAACAAACCGAAGGTTACTGGAGGGGTTGTGGGAGAGGGGATGGGCTAAATGGGTAAGGGGCACTAAGGAATCCACTCCTGAAATCATTGTTGCACTATATGGTAACTAACTTGAATGTAAATTTAAAAAAAGCAAAAAAAAAAAAAAAAAAGAAAAAAAGAAAATTAAATAAAAATTTAAAAAAGACAACTGGATTCTGATATCTGCTTCTGTATTTTGGTAAGTCATTTTGGTTGAGCGATATTAAGAAAAACTGAACTCACACAAATATGTAGCAGGAAAACAGTATTTTAATAGAATTTGGAGATAATTGTGTATATTCTTCTTTGATACTATGTTGAAATTTGACAAGTGGTAGTTTTCATAAAAGTTATGTACAACATGGAATATGAAACCATATCAAATTCATTGTTCTATTTTGCTTTTTGAACAGATCTCTTACTCATACATTGGGCATTTAAAAAATGCTGGTTCCCTGGGACACCTGGATGGTTCAGTTGGGCGTCGGACTTTGGTTCAGGTCATGATCTTGTGGTTTGTGAGTTCAGGCCCCACACTTGGCTCTCTGCTATCAGCGCAGAGCCCACTTTGGATCCTCTGTCCCCCTTTCTCTACCCCTCCCCCCATGCTCTCTCTCAAAAGTAAATAAACTTTGAAAAATACTGGTTCCCTGAGTTATTTAGGGTTTTCCAATGCTTGTCAAGATCACCACCAATCTCATCAGAAAAGTATTTCAGTAGCAGGAAGATGTCAAGATCCTAGTAAATGACTAGTTTTCTAAAATCCTAATTTCCACTTTAAATCTGAAAGGTTATCATTGGAAACATATACTCTTGATTATTTTCCTTGAAGTGACAGACTTCATTCATTTTGAATAAAATATTTGCCAAATGCCCAATTATGAATAGCTATAGTTTGTCTGTCATTGGGTCCTTCAAGCAAATGGCACTCCACAGAGAAGAGGCTAGTTTAGCTTATAACTCAGTCTCACAGGTAATTTTTCTTCAGTCAGTCTTTATATTTCCATTTGCAGCAGCAATGCTTTATACATACTTGTTTATTTCTTCCCACAAAATATTAAAAATATGCGTATTCAGTGGTCAAGATTCAAGAAAATCAGTACAGTTTCCTACATCATAAAGAACATTCTTAAATGTAACTTTTTTTTTCCCCCTGAAAAGGTGTTAACAGTGAAGAAATTAATGATTACTTCAGCAGTTTGGTGTGAGTGCCTTGGTTCCTGCTCAGGCCTTAATAGTTTTAGCTTCCACGGCTTTTACACCATCAGTGCAAATGCCAATACCGTGAAAAAGGCAATAGATTTTGGTCTTATTTTGAAAATATTTTGACTTCATTAAGCCCCTGAAAATGTGTCAGGCATCCTCAAGGGTGCATCCACTGTTGAAAAGCACTATTCTAGATCAGTGCTTCTCAAATATTAACATGCACACAAATTGCCTGGGGATCTGTATTTGGATACAGATTTGAATTCACTAGTCTTGAAGTGGGACCTGAAAGCTGCATTTGTAACAAGTTCCCAGGTAAAGATGATGTTTCCTGTAGGTGGCTACACTTTCACTAGCAAGTCCCTAAACCCCCACAGTTTTAAAGTAATTAAAATGGAATGAAATTAAGTACTCAGTTAATCAGTCGTACCAAGCATATTTTGAGCACTCAAAGGCATGTGAGTCTAGTGGCCACCATATTGGTCAGAATAGAGAGCATTTCCATCATCATAGAAAGTCATTAGACAGTGCTGCTTTACATAGTTTCCATGGAGTTGATAATGACAGGCTTATGTAAGTGATTTTATTTAAATATTAATCAGAAGCTAGTCTTCAAAACATATGTGGGGGTAACTTACTATGAGTAAATTCACTACTTTCCTGATCACTGCAACAAAGGCAAATAATGTAGAATTTTAAAAAATGGTTTAAATTCACAAAGCTTCAAGTTGCCGGATGAATTTCTCGCAAAGTCCCTAGTGCCATGCTATGTCTTTATGAGCTGTGTAAACTGATATTGCCAAGACTGGTGCATGATATTCCATGTTTTCTCTTTCTTTCTTTTTTTTGTGGAAGAAAAGAATCTATTTAAAAGATAAAATTATTAAGAGTAACTGATATGGAGAGAGAAAAATCCTTACTGTAAGTGATTCTCCTAAGAAAACCATGGTCCTCCATACAACTCACAAGCAACAATTTCAGTGACCAAAGCTCCACTGGGGAGAATAAAAGGTTGTGCCTCAAAGGTTAGCAGGCGGGATAGTGTTTCTCCTGGGCACATGCCAGTGCAGACAGCGTGCTGAGAGGCATTCCTTGGAGTTCACTTGGGCAGTTCTTGCTCTGATGAGAGCTGGCCAAATTCTGCATACCCCACCTGACTCAAGGAAACATTCCAGGGTAGGCTTTCCAGAAGCATTGCTTGTCTGCAAAGTTCACAAGCTGAGACGAGCCTAGACGGAGGGAAGAGCAAGTAAAAAGCTAACAAAAATGAGAAGAGGAAAGTGGGGAAGGCTGTTGTAGACTGAATGATAGGCTCTTCTTTAGGTTATATTCTGTTGCCTCTATATCCGTAAGTAAGGTTTGCTGTATATTTGTAAGGAATAAGTTGTGAATGTAGCATCCCTGAAACATAGCTGGTTATTTGGAGGCTATAGGAACATCCCAACAGCAAAACAAGTAGCCTTTTGTCAAGCATTCCATTTTTGGGGGGAGGGAGTGGAGAGCACAAGCACGGGGGTCAGAGAGAGTGAGACAGAGGATCTGAGGCAGGCTCTGCGCCACCGACAGGCTGACAGCAGCCAGACCAATGTGGGGCTTGAACTCATGAACCGGGTGACCATGACCTGAGCCAAAGTCAACTGACTGAGCTCAACTGACGTTCAACTGACTGAGCCACTCAGGTGCCTCCAAGAATTCCAGTTTTAAAAGCAACTATGGTGCTGGATGTTCTGGGAGAAGTGAAAATTCCTACCCCTATTATTGGTCTCTCTCTCTTTAAAGTTTATTTATTTTGAGAGAGCATGCATGCATGAGCTGTAGAGGGGGAGAGGAATAGAGGGAGGGAGGGAGGGAGGGAGGGAGAGAGAGAGAGAGAGAGAGAGAGAGAGAGAGAGAGAATCCCAAGCAGGCTCCATGCTGCCAGCACAGAGCCCCATTCAGGGCTCAATCTCTTAAACCATGAGATCATGTCTGACCCAAGATCAAGAGTCAGAGGCTTAGCTGACTGAGCCACTCAGGCACCCCGATCTCTCTTTATGTACCTAACATTCAATTCTTCAGTGAGAAATAATTGGAGAAAAAGAGTGTTTCATCCATCTTGGCTACCGGTTTGCGGGTGTCCAAAAGCACAAGATTAGTAACTCTCGGAGCTTCATCCTCTAGGGTAGGAGAACATGCTGTTCTTGTCAGTGCAGTTCTCCTTTGGGTAGATGTGTCTTGACTTTGAAACTTTTCAGACATCAGTAGAATACCCCCACGAGGAACAGTCTGATGAACTCCGTTGGAATTTACAGCTAAGAAGCATGTTTTTCTGCAGCCACATTAGCTGTCGATCTGTGGTTTTGAGAGTCTGGTACCGTCACTCCCGCGGTCTCCCAGCTGCCACGTTCACAACTTCAGTGCCAAATCTGACCCCTGTGCTCTGTCTTGGGCCTCGAGTCAAATCTCAGTGCGCACCATTACTGTGAGAGACCGGACTGGGGGCGTTTTTATTTGAGACAAAAAGAGGGGTATGTTAGGTAAAAAGCAGGATTTCCTTTTGCTCTCTGGTGTGGAGGTGGGGGGCTGGTGTTTTTGCAGACAACCTGCTGGAGGAGCTCCGTGCACAGTGCCTGCCACGCTTAGGCAGATGTGGCCCCTCAGCTCACACCAGTCCCCACCTGGGTCACTTGCCTCAGTTACTCTACCTGCCCGGGCCCCACATTTGCTTGTGTGTCTCCTGCTTTAGATAAAGTGCCAATCTCTTATCAGCTTCACAATCTAATATACTCATGGGTGTCAGAGTGATGACTGCTCAGCAGTGCCATGATAAGAAAAGCCAACTTGGAAAGACAGGGAATCGGTGGCCAAGTTCTCCTCTGCAATTTCTCAATGAACAATTGACATTTACTAAGAAGCTACTATGTGCCGGGCCACAGGTTGGGTGCCAGCATATAGCGGACCTTCTAAACTTGTTTGCCAAGAGAAAGGAAAAAAAAAAGGGATATTTTACGGAACTTCTACAACAACCAAATCTATGACTGTGTATTAGGACTAGAGGGGCTTAATATTAAATATAATGGAGTATAAACCCTGAAGGCAAGCAGGAAAACTTAGAATCCTCCACTTTTTTTCTCCTTAAAGGCAAAATTGTTTGAGAGTTCCCACGTCTGCATACAGATTTTCCTTTTGTTTCTTGTTGCTTTGGCATCATTATTTTACACTTCAATGTGCTCAAAAATATTGTAAAGGATTGTTATAAAATCGTGGATTCTCAGACATTAGCGTTTACTTGAGGGATTATCCAAAGGTCATTTCCCCCCCAATCATGTTTTGCCTTGAAATGCTAATTTGCATTTCTACCCTTGGGTGAAGATGCTGTTGCACTATATTTGTGAAAGATTCTAGGTATTAGCATTACTTTAAAACTGTATTTGAAGAGAGGAGACAAGAGTCTTGTTTTTTTTTTTATTTTTTTTATTTTTTTAACGTTTATTTATTTTTGAGACAGAGAGAGACAGAGCATGAACAGGGGAGGGGCAGAGAGAGAGGGAGACAGAATCTGAAACCGGCTCCAGGCTCTGAGCTGTCAGCACAGAGCCCGACGCGGGGCTCGAACTCACGGACGGTGAGATCATGACCTGAGCCAAAGTCGGACGCTTAACCGACCAAGCCACCCAGGCACCCCTAGACAAGAGTCTTGTAATAGGTGACATTTTAATCCTGAGTATTTTGAAAGGAGACTGTTAGTTCTCCCCCTGCCCCGAAGTTTACATCGTTGGTGCAACTGTTAGGTAGACATCCTTGTTTTCCAGCTGAAACCAAAAGAAAATAAGGGATGTTCTCTGTATGCACAACTGGGTTTAATTTTTTTCAGTTAGGAACAAATGCCATAAACTATTTTCGTTCAGAAAGAACAGCTCATCATCAGTTCTAGAAAAATGAAGATGACAGACATTTATGAATGTGTTAAGTGATTGTTCTAATATATTCCTACTATAAAAGCAATTTATTCAACTAGTTAAGAGTGTATTTTACAATTATTTCAGTCTTCAAAGATGAAGTGCTACCTAAATTTGGTAATTCTCTAGGAGGCACTCCTGGGGTCATTTTGGCCAATGTAATTGACTGGTAGTAGAAGCTCTTAAAATGTTCCAGGAGAAAAATCATCCTTTCCAGTTTCTACCAATCCTTATCTATGGCTCATTCCACTCCAAGAGCTCATTTCTTAATGGTAGGTTGAGATTAAACTGGTTCTACCTGAAGGAGCACTTAGAGGGCGCCTTCATTGAACAACTTGATAACAGGGGCCAAGAAAGGTGTGCTGAGTGGACTTCACATTTATTTATTTTTTTATTAAAAAAATTTTTTTTAAGGTTTATTCATTTTTCAGAGACAGAGAGACAGAGAGACAGAGCATGAGTGGGGGAGGGGCAGAGAGAGAGGGAGACACAGAACCTGAAACAGGCTCCAGGCTCTGAGTTGTCAGCACAGAGCCCGACGCGAGGCTCAAACTCACAGACTATGAGATTATGACCTGAGCTGAAGTTGGACGCTTAACCGACTGAGCCACCTGGGCGCCCCAAGAGAGGACTTCACATTTAGATTTTTGCTGTCATCTTTAAATAATTTTACACATAACTTAAATGAAAATGAATGATGTGTGCCATTAATGTCCTTTGATGAGAAAACATTGCCTAAGGTGATATTAACCTATTCTCTTGAAACTTGCAATGCACTTGTTAATAGCACAGTTATATTGCATTGCATTTTTCTGTGTTAAAGATGTTACTTTGTCTACCATGAGGATATGAAATATATCATAGCTTTTGAATCATGTTTTGGTATTTCTTTATTGTTAAATATGAAGGACCTCAAAAAACAGAAGTGCCTGAGCCCCTCTAGACCTCTAAGAAGCCCTGCTTGCAATCTAAAGAGGCGAAGTTATTCTTAATTGACAAATTAGAATATTATTAGTATATAAGGTACAATTAAATAATTCAGTCACAAATTAATTACAATATATTTCTTGCCAGAAGCTCTTTACAGAGGCAGCTTAATGAACATGTTAACTCTCTCCAGCGTTGTTCTGTAGCTTTGTCTCTAAGCTACCTTGTTACAGTGTTGTCAGCCAGGCTACATTATTCAGTTCCTGCAGATTTGCTTTTACTGTGTTAAGATTTCTTGGCTCTCAGCTTTTGTAGGATGCTAGAGACTCACAGATTGATTTTAAATATCAATTATTCCAGGCCCTATATTTTAGAATTAAGAAATTGATGCCTAGAGAAGTGAAATAACTTATTCAAAAATCTCAAAGATAGTAAATGGCAGAACCAATACTAGAAATCCATCTTCTTTTTCCTTTCTGTGGCAACTCATTGGAAATGGAAGACTCTCTGGCTCTCTTCCACTGTGTGACCTTCCTCCTCCATGCACCTTATCTATAGCTTCCGGTTTTGAACACCTTGAGTGTGAGTAAAGTGTGAGCAGTGATGAGTAGAAAACATTCATTCTGCTAAATGTTTAGGAGATTCTTTAAGATGGTCCACACATACATGTTCATTCATTGCCAACAATGTTACTTCCAAAAGGAACGTACACTCCACATGTTGAGGGGAAACTTTTAACTGGAGAGCCTGTGTTGGGTCAGATACTATGCAGTATGTTTCTTTGTATTGACTTTGAAATTAATTATAATTAACTAGAGAATAAAATTTAATATCAGCTTTGCCTATATAATGAAATAATTCTAATATAAGCAGTAGGACCAGACTGTGTAGCTTCACATATATTCTGCCACATCAGGGTTGGGACCCTGAGTAAGTTACTTAACTTCTCTGTGACTCAGTTTCTTCATTCATAAAAAGGGGATAATAATGGTACTTATCTGATAGAGTTGTAAGGAATAAAGCAAATATTACACGCAAAGCTTTTGGATTAGTGCCTGCCACCTAGCCATTATTGGTATTTCTATAGTCTAATACAGGTTTTCTTATTGCAAAGCATGAATAATGGGAATTGTGGAGTGTGCATCTCAAATGAACATTTATAGCACTACATTTTATGTATCTTATGAAAACTACAGAAATCACAATTAAATTTGGTGAGATAAAAATTAAATCTTTTTGGGGGCACCTGGGTGGCTCAGTCAGTTGAGTGTCCAACTCTTGATTTGGGCCCAGGTCATGATCCCAGGGTCGTGGGATTGAGCCCTGTGTTGGGCTCTGCATTGGGCAGGGAGCTTGCTTAAAATTCTCTCCCTGTCTCTCTCTCCCTCTCTTTCTCTGCCCCCTCCCCATTTCATGCTCTCTCTCTCTATCTCTCTAAAATTAAAAAAATAAATTAAATCTCTTTGGATGTCAAGAGGCTGTCTTGCATATATATTCCCACTGGAAACTCTGGGACACCAATGGTATATATACTCTCATATCCTTTATTGTATGTTATTGCTTGCTTCAACTTTATTTTACAGTGTGCCATCAACCACAAAAAGTCTTTCCCAAAGCAATCATCCCTATGATAATATTGTTAGCGTTAATCAAATTTAGTGGTTTAAAGTGCTGATAACCTTACAACATATATCTTCAGTAATTAAGGATTTTCTCCCCATCTGGTACCAGTGGAAGTATTCTGTGGTGATTAGTCATAGGCTGTAACAAATTACATTGTATTCTCAGTGGTTGGGATTTTTTTATTGCTTAAATATGAAGGCTATAATAGTTTTTTCAGTGTCTTTGTTTTTTTCTACAGTGTTTTGTTTACAGATGGAAATGCATCAAAAAGTTCTCTCTTTCTCTCTCTCTCTCTCTTTTTTTTTTTTTTTTTTTTCATATTTTAGTTTGTCAGTGGAGGATTGTGCATATGGTCCTAGTTACCATAGGGAACCAGAGACATTCCACGGAGGTCTTGGATGTTCCATATGTCAGAGTCCCAGATGGGCTGCAGATGACATTTAAAATGAAGGTTATCTTTGGGAACTTTATACTAAAACATATCAAACACAAATTGTAGGATGATTAATGTTGCAGGGGTTATTTTTCTCAATTTTTATATGGTTATGGAAGTTGTTGGTATATCTCCAAGATGATAAGCAATTATAAAAATTCAAATCCATTTTTTTATTTAAAGATTTAAGTTAAATACTCATTTTCATTTTGGAGGAAGAAAAGTACTCTCCAATTAGTGATACAGTAAGTATGAATGTACTATTGGGATTGTTAGGAGGGTTATTTTACAACTTATCAGTCAGCCACAATTTAAAAAAAAACAATTACTACATCCTATTTTAGAATTATCCTATACTAGGATTTTCCAATTATTTCATAAATCATATAAATTTCCTATTTCTTTCATAAATAATATTCTACCACATGTTAGTTCTTTTTTTTTAAATTTTATTTTAAAGTGGGAGTGCCCAACATGGGGCTCGATCCCACGACCCTGGGATCATGACATAAGCCAAAATCAAGAGTCAGATGCTCAACCAACTGAGCCACCCAGGCACCCCTACATGTTACTTTAAAGATTAAAACAAATTATCTTTAATAAGTTAAGGTTAATTAAGTTATTGCAATGATAAATATTTTGGGGGGAATTCTGTGGAGTTTACAAAGAATGTAGAAGACATAGTATACAACCTCAAATAGAGTACAAATCGTATACAGAGATAAAATACTTAGAAAAAGAAGTAAACATAATCTAAAAACATATACATAATTACATATAGTGATGATTAAGTGCAAAAAGCAGAAAGGTGATTGGTTCAAAGACAGTGAAGTGAGGATAGTTAACTGAAACATTTGAATACAGCTATGATTAAACTAGAATGACTTTATGATTAAGGAGGATTTGTTATAAGTATATTTAAGGTTTAGAGGAGAAGAGGAACCAAATATCTCTACCCTTAGAGAGTTAATATAACCTAGGAATTAGGGGGTGTCTTAAATGTCTTTAATAAGGCTGCCTTAGGGGCGGTCGGTTAAGCGTCCGACTTCAGCCAGGTCATGATCTCGCGGTCCGTGAGTTCGAGCCCCGCGTCAGGCTCTGGGCTGATGGCTCAGAGCCTGGAGCCTGTTTCTGATTCTGTGTCTCCCTCTCTCTCTGCCCCTCCCCCGTTCATGCTCTGTCTCTTTCTGTCCCAAAAATAAATAAACGTTGAAAAAAAAATTAAAAAAAAAAAATAAGGCTGCCTTAAATTTGTGGAGGCCTCATATGTTGGCTATTATTTGGTGCCAGTCTTGTAGAGGAAGGCAGGAGTAGGCTCCACCACAAATGTTGATTATTAGCCTGAAACTATATTCTCCACTTAGTTATGTAGGCCCCATATGACAGCAAATTATGGAGGTTGTTGCTAAGTATTCATAATTATTCAAAACGGTGATATAATTTTGTTGGAGAAAATCAATGTACACCTAGGCCCCATTTCAAGGATAGTTTGTGTGGTGATTAGTTTTACACATCAGCTTGGCTAGACTGTGGTCCTCAAATTGTTTGGTCAAACACAAGTCTAGATGTTGCTGTGAAGGTACTTTTTAGATGTGATGAACATTTAAATCAGTAGACGTTGAACAAAACAGATTATTCTCAACGTTTATTTATTTTTGGGACAGAGAGAGACAGAGCATGAACGGGGGAGGGGCAGAGAGAGAGGGAGACACAGAATCGGAAACAGGCTCCAGGCTCCGAGCCATCAGCCCAGAGCCTGACGCGGGGCTCGAACTCCCGGACCGCGAGATCGTGAACTGGCTGAAGTCGGACGCTTAACCGACTGCGCCACCCAGGCGCCCCAAAACAGATTATTCTCTATGATATGGATGGGTCTTATCCAATCAGTTGAAGGCCTTACAAATAGAGATAGATCCCATGAAGAAGAAGCAATTCTGCCTCGATACTGCCTTTGCAGTTGAGACTGCAATATCAGATCTTCCCTGGTCTCAAGCCTGCCTGACAGACTGCGGGCTTGCCGGCCTCCATATGTGCTGAACCAATTTCTTCAACTAAATCAACCACTTTTTCTCTTTTTCTCTGTCTCTATCCTGTTGGTTCTGGTTTTCTGAACTCTGACTAATACAGTGTATGGACATTAGCTATTACTCACGGTGACTGGTCTTTCCTCAAAGACATAGTAAGGTTTTACCTTTTAGAAACAATGTTGATATCACATTTTTAATGGGTACGTATAGTATAATGTTTATGATTAGCAATCATAACCTCTTTTGTTTTAGTCTTAGTTCTACAGTTGTGTGGAATCAAAGCTCACTTCCAGGAACTGGGCCATAATTTCTGCTTAGCTGAAGTCTGTCCTCTAGTAGGGATCATAAAAGCTGTATTCTCTGGTGTCTTTCATGTTCCAAAATGTTAATCTGGGCTATTGTCCTTAATTAAAAATACATAGTGGATTGAACATTAAAAAAAAGGGGGGGGGAACAATGTTGATAATGCAATCACATAGTGACCTCTAAAAGTATATATTTCTTAGTTATAATTTGATATTTATTTGTAGCATGCTCCATTGTAGCATTCTCTATTTGTGCTTTTATTACTGTTCAACTTAAGTCGTAGAGAGTAGAAGCATTATGGATTCACATTTTATTTAACTTACATGGAACTATAGTTATATTTTTCTTTCCTTCCTTTCCTCCCTCCCTCCCTCCCTCCCTCCCTTCTTTTCCTTAATCAGCTCTATAATAATATTTTGAGGTCTATTTATAATTTTAAAATATATGAACATTTTTATCTGCCATTAATAGAATACAACATATTTTAATCACAACTTAATTTCCTGATTTTAGGTCTTATTTAAGAAATGATTTAGTGGAAATGTATGGAATTGTAGATGATCGAGTTTCAAAAATTTTATTCTAATAATATAGAAGTCGACTGATTTGTTACTTAAATTTTTTTTAATGTTTATTTATTTTTGAGAAAGAGAGACAGAGCATGAGCGGGGCAGGGGCAGAGAAAGAGAAAGGGAGACACAGAATCCAAAGCAGGCTCCAGGCTCCGAGCCATCAGCACAGAGCCTGATGTGACCTGAGCCGAAGTCGGATGCTTAACTGACTGAGCCACCCAGGTGCCCCATACTGATTTGTCACTTTAAACTTTACCCTCAAATTTACTATTTGAGCCATATGAAATTTCTGATATTTAACCATTTGTGATTTACAATTTTTTTGTATTACAAAATAATTTCTGATCCACAAAAATGGCAATTTTATCATTGAGCCCATCCAAACCTAAAGAAACTCCACTGGTAAACAGTAATACCTTCACCTGAGAGGGTGAAAAGATAAGAGCAAGTGGCCTCAAAGTCCAAATGCTACCCACATCTCACTGAAGCAACTGGAAGTCTACCACCCTTTGTGCCTCAAATATAAGGGAGCTTAATCCTGCAAGGTGGTCAGGCAGATGTTTTGAGTTTTCCATAAAGAAGACATGTTGTGGACAGGGAGATTTATTGATAAATGTTAATGCTCTGGTGATAGGTTGTATTTTTTAAGGACAATCTGTTGAGTGATAAGGATTATAAAAATCTATCATCATTCCAGCTGGGAGGTATGACTTCTAATTGGAAAGTTAGGAAGACAAGAAGGTGTCAAACCCAACAGAAGAGAAGCTCTTTTATAAAATAGGATAAGAAGGCCATGGCTCTGTGATTCACAGGAAAAATTAGAGTTAGAATCACAAAACAGAATCAGCAATCTGTATGATGAAAGTAGGAAGAGACACTAATCAATGTATTGTAATCCTAAAGCAATTTGGCACAATTACTGTCTGATAAGAATTTTGAGAAACATTAGCAAAGAATGCTTGTTAGAAACACTATAAATACATGGCTTATTTTTTGAAAGTTTTATAATTCCAGATATTTCGCTTTGGCGAGTTATTTTTTGCTAATTATTGTCTTCCTCAACTTAAATCACAGTATTAATCCACACAAAAAGAATGTTCTAAAAAAGATAAATGGGGTGGCAGTGAAATAAGAAAAAGATGATGATTTTCTTACGATGTAATACAATGTAAGTTTCCTTTTGGGGTCAGATAGGGCTGCTGCTCGGAATATATGTGGGTGAGCTACAATATTTGTGTTGAAATAATGCTTTGAATTTTGCTGTACTAAAACTTGTCATGTGGTTCATTGAGGGTCAATTCCCTCAAGTACATGATGTGCTGTGTGAAGTTTGAAACTAGTAATCTTAACGGTACATAAAATGGTAGGATTGAAATGTGGTCTGGACAAGATGCCACAAGATGAAATACCAGAAGGAAAGATGTTGCCACAGTGCTGTTTGCCTTGTAATCATGCTTATATCCATTTACTTTACTTTTTTGTTTGTTTGTTTGTTTTTAACTCAACTATAACCTAACTATTTGAGTTAATCCAGTAGATTCTTAAAGCCATCTGCTTATTTGATTTTTGCTATATAAATAATTATAGCACAATTTTTAAATGTTTAAATGAGCCTAGGAAATATGGATTAAGAAAAGAAAATTAAAGGAGATATCCTAAATATCTTTAAATTCTGGATCCTCCAGAGGAGGATGGAGAAGGCTTTTTTATGATGCTTTAGATTAGAAGTTCATCAACCAACAGTCTTCAAGTTTTGATGTAGCCATACCGGGTTTTTAAAATGGAGACATTTCACATAAAAATCTGTTCTTTAAGCCTCTCTTGGAAACTGAGAACACTTTGGCAACACTGGGCCTGATTCCTCTCATGGCAACAGCCATCAGTTTTGGAATGATAGCTACCTGCTTTAAAGAAGAGAGGTAAGCTCTGTCTTGTTTGCCCCAATGCCCCAATGTGGACAACTCCACATAACTGTTATCTAACTGGTTTCTGTGTTGTTTTGAGTTTGTGACTCAGGGAAAAAGGCATATTTTAGTTCAGCATGAGAACTTTATTTTTTGAGGCATAATCGACATACAGTATTCTATTAGTTTCAAGTATACAACATAATGATTTGATATTTGTATATATTGTGAAATAATCACCCCTGTAAGTCTAGTTGACATACATCACCATATGTAGTTACAGAACTTTTTTGTGATGAGAACTTTTAAGTTCTGCTCCATTAGCAACTTGAAAATATGCCAAACAATATTATTAACTATAGTCACCACAGCATGACGACTTTAGCCTTGTAACAGTGAAACAGACTGACCCATGAGGTAGGGTCTGGTATATGAGAATCAAGAAATAAGTGTGACATTTGGCTACACGGCCTCTTAAAATTCTTTTCATCTCTAAACTCCTTTAATTCGCTTTATTAACACAGCATCATTTTCTGAGAAGTGTTAGTCTTTACAAATTTCTTGTCATTTGTTTAATATCTTTTTTCAAGAAAGATAGTAATTTTTTTATAGTAAGAAATAAAGAGGGGCGCCTGGGTGGCGCAGTCGGTTAAGCGTCCGACTTCAGCCAGGTCACAATCTCGCGCTCCGGGAGTTCGAGCCCCACGTCGGGCTCTGGGCTGATGGCTCGGAGCCTGGAGCCTGTTTCCGATTCTGTGTCTCCCTCTCTCTCTGCCCCTCCCCTGTTCATGCTCTGTCTCTCTCTGTCCCAAAAATAAATAAACGTTGAAAAAAAAAATTAAAAAAAAAAAAAAAAGAAATAAAGACATACAACTGGCATGTTTTAGATAATGAATGGGAAGTGTCTCTCCATGAACCCAGGACCTTATTGTCCAACATATCTATTTGTTCACTTGGTGTTTATTTATTGAGCACCTTATATGTGTTCAGGGTCCTGGGAATGTAGGGCTACACCGAATAGACAAAGTATATGCTTTTATGGGAATTTATATTTGGGCAGGGAAAATAGAAAACAAATGAATATATAAATTCAGACAGTAACAGATGCTATCAAGAAAGTAACGCAGAGTGAATCAATCTGTGTGTGCTCCTTTAGAAAAGGTGGCCAGAAATGCCCCCAAAGAATTAAACATTTACTCAGAGAATGAACAATTAGAAAGGGTTTGCTATGCAAGGATATGGGATTAAGGAACAGGAAAGAGTTTGACTTCTTCAATTCACAACAAGAAAGCTATTGTAGATGTTGCCTGGTGAGCAAGGGAAAGATTGGCAAGAAATGAAGCCAAATGGTAGGGAGTGTTCTGAGTACAATGGGAAGACATTAGATGATTTTAATCTGGGGAAGGGTGTGATCTGACTTTGGCTAATCTGTATAGAATTAACAGAGGGGCAGAGAGACCAACTGGGAAGCTGTTCTTGCAATCCAGGATGGGTGGTGATGGCGAAGCAGTGAGAAGTGATGGGACAAGATTTATACTGAAAAGAGAATTAACAGGAATTGATAATGGATGAACTGGGAAGAGAAAGGGAAGGAGGAGAATCAGGGATGACTCCTACGTTTTTGGATTGAGCAATTGGATGAATGATTGCTAGTCATTGAAATAGTGAAGACTGGAAGAAGCAAGTTCTTCCAACAAAAACCAAGTAACATGTTAAGTCTTTTCTGGAAATGGCAGGGCATAGATATACAAGAGAAATATATTGGGTGCTAAACACAAATATACAAAAAGAATAAGATACAGTCTCTGGTCCTGGAGGGCTCACAGTGTCGTGCAAGAAACACAAATCCAAAAAGTCAATAAAAATTTATATCCACCATGGCGGAGATGTGAACAAAGTAGAAGAGGAAGGAGCTTTCAGGATCGCATTCCTTATGATGAAGAGGTAAACAGTTTTAACGAGCTCAATTGGATGTTCCATAAATGGCTAGCAGAACGACTTGTGAACTTTCCAAAAACATTCTTAATTACTGTTAACCTATTCTTTTCTGGAGAAAAGACTGGATTTTATTTAATCTTTTACCGGAGATCTTATTTTCTCACATTTCAATTATCCCAGTAATTCTCCAGTTATCCCTTTACATCACATCATGGAGAGAATATGAAACCTAAAAAAACTTATTTCAGTCTGTTTCTTTCCTCTACAAATTCTAATCTTGTTTCCACTCTCTATCTCTTTTCTGTCTCAACAGCAACCAAAGCCTACCAAGTGTTTCTTAAGAGTTCATTATGAGCCAAGTACTTGTTTCTTTCCACATTCTCTTTACTTTCTGGCACTTTAACCTTTGAATATGCTAAAATTTCCAGCTGTTATTTTAAAAGCATTCTTAGACTTCCTCTCTTCCTGACTTGAAGTTTTATTTTCCTCACCATCTCCTATCTATCTCTTTCATCTTGTTTTTCATTTCCCTCTTTTGGCTTCAGTCACCAATAACCTGATAGGCTGCCATGGTTTTGCTTCCTATGATTTGGCTCTCTCTTTCCCCTGCCCCCTTGTTTATCTTTCCCATTTCTTATTCTTCAACTGGAGCTTCCATATACTCCTTAGTTACCATTTCTCTTTATTTTTCTACGTTGTTCCCTGTCCATATCACTTAATTCTGTTTTCTCTAACATGCTCTCTGCCAACCATTTCTCCAGTAAATCCAAAATAAAAAATTAATATTTGAACTTTTTATGCAACTCAAAATAGTTTGATACATTGATTAAAGATGTTCTGAACATCATCATGAATGGTTAATAATGCCAAACAGCAATGCCTACATTTTTTCCTTCTTGCTCACTGGGGTTTCCACTGAGGTATTTTCTTAAAAAAAAAAAAAAAAAAAAAATCTTACTAACAACTGATCTACTTGTCTACTTGGCTGGTTTTAGTTGGACAGGGACTGAGTATAGACTGTAATTAAGTATGATCCAATAGTACCCCCAAAAAGCCAAATAAAATTTAACAAAATTAGATTTAGAGAATATAATATGACATAAATGAAGATACACATGAAGAAAAAAAAATCAAGGAGTGAACTACATTTCCAAGGTCCTTCCTTTTTAATGGATATTTAAGAGAGCCCTTTATTGGAAATTTCTGTCATTGTAGATTCAGAAAGAATTGTACTTCTTTGAAACTAAACAGGTTTCTTCTTTTCATATGCACTGCAATAAAGGCTAAAGTCAAATTAGCAGCCCAAATTCTCTTCTCTCTCTCTGTCTCCACTATCCTGAAGACATTTTTAAGCCCAAAAGCATTTTTTTGGCTTCTCTTTCTCAGTTTATTTATTTTGTTATTATTTTTTAATTGAGTACAGTTGACACACAATGTGACATTAGTTTCAGGTGTACAACATAGTGATTCAACTTCTCCATGCTCTGCTCTGCTCACCTCAAGAGTCACCACCATCTGTCACCACACAATGCTGCTATAGTACCATTGACTATATTCCCTACACTGTGCCTTTCAGTCCCGTGAATTCCATTAGGTCCCAAAGCATTTTGTTTCCTTAACTACTACCTACTTGTAATTTGTTATCTTGTTGCGTAATACTTATCTCCAGAAGCCACCCCAATAATTTCTGATGAGAGATGGGATATAAACACGCTTTCTTAATAAACACCCTTTTCTAACCGTTTGGTGTCACTGTTCACCCTGTTTCTACTCCAGTCTTAACTGACTAGAATATGAACCATTTGGTTAGAAAATCTGTCACATTTGGAAAGCAGCAGCCAGTCGGAGAGAAATTAAATTGTTTTTCTTTGTCTGCCTACTGTTCCAAGTTTCTGCTGGTGTTGCCAGTCATTTGGAGAGAGAAGTGTGGAGCTTGTTCAGCTGTCAGTGAGTGTGAAGGAGGTTGGGTGGAAACATGCCAGCTTCTGCTTTTTGCCTTGGAGTCAATAACTGAAGGCTGGGGAGGCTCTGGGGGAGGCTCCACCAGGTCATTCTTGGAGAAAGCAGCTGATGCTTTCTGAGGAAAGAATGCTTGGTCACTATTGTGAAACTGATGGCATTGGTCTACTAGGCAAAGCTCATATTTTCCACTTTCATATCTCTGCCACTAAAAGTCTTTGTGGACAAAACAACCCTAAGGAAGACTCTCCACTGAAGCTGAATTTGCCATAAGGCTGGTTCAGTCATCCAACATTGGGGACATGCTGAAATAGTAAGAATTGCTTTGTGTGAGTCAGTCCCTTGAGATGGCCCTGGAGTGTTAGGTCAGATCCCTTTGTATTGTATGAGGAGAACGTGGAAGGTATTAGAGGTGTAGCTCTCAAGTGTGATAGGAACGAGAAAGGCATGGATGGAGTGAATACATACCGGATTGAAAGAAATTATTGAGGAAAAAACTAATCTATGGAGAATCCTGAGAGATAAATGAACCATGGAGCTCACTAAAAAATATGGAAAACTAATAGTATGCGATATTTAAGTTCAGAGACCAGTCTGTCAGACATTCAGTGTTAATGTGTATTTATTTTCAGATGTATAGCAGAAATCAGTTGAGTCAAATGCTGGGAAATTAGTCTCGTTGGCTTTAGGACTGTGACCCTTTCTATAGGAAAAGCATGTGTTCAGAACTGTTGTAAGGAGAAAATTCTTCTTCCTCTCCCTTTTGATGTTTATTTAGTGATTATCTGTACTACTATTGCAAGGGCTTTGGATGCATTTTATCATTTAATATTTAATAAGTTTATGATGTCAACTCTATTATCACCTCCATCTTCTTTTTTTTTTTTTTCTTAATATAATTTATTGTCAAATTGGGTAGCATACAGTGTATATACTGTGCTCTTGGTTTTGGGGGTATATGCCCGTGATTCATCACTTACACACAACACCCTGTGCTCACCCCAACAAGTGGCCTCCTCAATGCCCATCACCATTTTCCCCTCTCCCCTGCCTCCGCCCCCCCATCAATGCTCAGTTTGTTCTCTGTATTTAAGAGTCTCTTATGGTTTGACTCCCTCCCTCTCTGTAACTATTTTTCCCCCTTCCCTTCCTCCATGGTCTTCTGTTAAGTTTCTCAAGTTGCACATATGAGTGAAAACATATGATATCTGTCTTTCTCTGTCTGACTTATTTCACTCAGCATAATACCTTCCAGTTCCATCCACGTTGCTGCAAATGGCAAGATTTCATTCTTTCTCATTGCCAAGTAGTATTCCATTGTATATATAAACCACATCTTCTTTATCCATTCATCAGTTGATGGACATTTGGGCTCTTTCCATAATTTGGCTATTGTGCTGCTATAAACACTGGGGTACAAATAACCCTATGCATCAGCACTCCTGTATCCTTTGGATAAATTCCTAGTCGTGCTATTGCTGGGCTATAGGGTAGTTCTAATTTTAATTTTTTGAGGAACCTCCACACTGTTTTCCAGAGTGGCTGCACCAGTTTGCATTCCCACCAGCAGTGCAAGAGGGTTCCCATTTCTCCACATCCTCACCAGCATCTGTAGTTTCCTGAGTTGTTCGTTTCAGCCACTCTGACTGGTGTGAGGTGATATCTCAGTGTGGTTTTGGATCACCTCCATTTTCTGAATGAAGAAACTGGGGCTGAGAAAGTTATTGAAGCAACTTGCCCAAGGTTACGTAGCTGGAAAATGGCAGAACCAAGTTCAATCAAACACAGATACTGCTCTCGAGTTGTTTACCATTGTGCTATATATGTTTCATTCATGATATAGGTGCAAAAATGGAGGTAGAAAGTTATCTTACCCTTAAATCTGTTAGTTATGTATAGACTAACATTTGAAAGGGATTATTGAGACATTGATACATTTTTGAGTCACTGAGGAGACACAGGGGGAAAATGCCCTCAGCATAGAACTTTGCAAGACAATGTCAAACATGACTGCAAGATAAAACAGTTTGCATAGAGATGATAGAGCCTGGCAAGGTACCATATACAACATTATGGACCTCCTAGGCTCATCTGTTTCATGTTTCATGGCTTTGAAAATAGATTCTATCACTTACTAGTTGCATGACCTTGTTCAATTTACTTCATTTCTCTGGATTTTATTTTTTTAATTTGTAAAATAAGGATAGTAACTACACATACGTCATAAGTTGTTGTGATGATTGAATGAATTCGTATATGGTCTGATGCTAAGAAAGTTCTCAAATGTTAGCTACCATCATTGTGAGCCCCACCATCATCTCACTTAATTCCTTGTAATTCTCACATTACTAACTACATGACAGGCAGTGTTCTAAGCACTTCATATTTATTAACTCAGTTCATGCCTATGACCTACATGGTGGGCGTTGTTATCATATCTATTTTATAAGTAAGAATACTAAGGCAGTACTTCGAGATGTTTGGCTCTAGAGTTGTTTTTCTTTCTTTCTTTCTTTCTTTCTTTCTTTCTTTCTTTCTTTGTTCCTTTTTCTTAATTTTTATTTATTTATTTTGAGAGAGAGAGAGAGAGAGAGAGAGAGAGAGAGAGAGAGAGAGAGAATCCCAAGCAGGCTCCATGCTGTCAGCATAGAGTCCCACATGGGGCTTGATCCCACAAACCATGGGATCATGATCTGAGCCAAAATCAAGATTCAGAGGCTTAACTGACTGAGCCACCAAGGCTCCTCTGGAATCAGTTTTCTTAACCACCATCCTAAGGCTCACACGTATTATATGCAGTAAACCAAACCTCAGACAGCTAGAATGGGCCACAACTGGAATTGGACTGGTATTTTCCCACTGGAAGACTAGACTTTGCTGTTTTTGCTATAATTTGGAGACTGATGAGAGTTGAAGGATTAAAAGCAAGATTCTAACAATCAGAAATATACTAACATTGCATTCCAACACATGATACCTTCTAGCATGCCCAAATCAGATTTTGGAAAAGAGAAGATAAATACACAGGAAAAAAAAGGCAAATAAAATGCTCAAAACAAACAAGAAGATAAGTTATATTAATGAAACAACATAAGCTAACAAAATGAATTAAAGGAATCTAAACAGACAGATTCACAAAACTAAACCCTAAAAGCTCATTTTATCATGATAAACCAAACCAGGAGTAAAATAATTGAATTATGTTTGTTTCCATTTTTTTTTAATTTTAATTCCACCAGTATTACAACTGTATAACATACAGTGTTATATTAGTTCCAGGTGTACAATATAGTGACAATTCAATAATTCTATACATTACTCAGGGCTCATCATGACAAGTGTACTCTTAATTCCCTTCACCCATTTTACTCATGCTCCCACCCACCTCCCCTCTGGAAACCACCAATCAGTTTGTTCTCTATAGTTAAGAGTTGGTTTTTTGGTTTGTCCCTTTTTTTCTTCATTTGATTATTAAATTCCATATATGAATGAAATCATATGGTATTTGTCTTTCTCTGACTTACTTCACTTAGCATTGTACCCTCTAAATCTATCCACCTTGCAAATGGCAAGATCTCATTCTTTTTTGTGGCTAATATTCCATTATATATTATATATATATATATATATTATATATATATAATATATATATATAATACACACATCTTCTTTATACATTCTTCTTTATCCATTCATCTGTTAATGGATACTTGGGTTGCTTCCATAATTTGGCTATTGTAAATAATTCTGTAATAAATATAGGGGTGCTTATGTCATTTTGAATTTGTGTTTTTGTATTCTTTAGGTAAATGTCCTGTGTTGTGATATTATGTTTTGGTTTTCTGATGGTATTCAGTAAAAATTCCCGTCAAGTTGTAATAAACTTACAGAGACATAAAATAATTCAATTCTTGTATCAGATCAGTTTTTCTAACAGTTCAAATTCAATGAAAATAATTTCCATCTACCTTTGTGAAGATTAGAATTGGAAGTGTTTTAATGTTCTCCTTAGACCAATTGTCATTTGTTGAGTGTTCAAAAGACTATCAAAATGTCTCCAAATATAGTGCCTACAAAAACCAACATGTGAATAAGAAGAATGATTCTTCTATTCCAGATTTCTGCCTCCCTTTCTGTCTTTGTCTCCCACTCTGCAAAACCAGGAAAGATTATTCATTAGACATTTTATTTTGGATTGTTCCAGTTGCTGGGGATCCAGTGAAAAAAAGACAAAGACAAACCAGGTCCCTGCTGTCCTAAAATGGCAAAAAAATAAAGCACTGGAAAAAAAAATTCTCAATGCAAGATAATAGTAACAAAAATGCAGGCAGTCATCTTTTTAATGCTGCAACTATTGGAAATAATAATAATAATAATTAATATATAATAGGTAACACTTATTGAGGACTTATTTCTGCAATGTGTCGCTAAGCATTTTATATACAGTATACTTTGAATACTTACAATTCATTCATTTAGTAAGTGTGGAGAGCCTACTTCATGCCAGGTACTCTTCTAGGATCACCCTTCATCAGTGAACAAAAGAAAGCCTGGGCTCTGCTGAAGTTTGTATTCTGGGACTAAATAAGTACTGGAAAATGTTTTTGTTTTTCTTTTTTAATAAAAGATCTTATGATAAGCGTTCTTACCACACATGCGAAGGTGATAAAAGGGGCAGGAGGAAACTTTGGGAGGTAATGGGTATGTCTATGACCTTGATGATGGTGATGGTTTCATGGGTGTACCCTTATCTCCAAACTCATTGAATTATATATATTAAATAAGTACAACTTTTTACATGTGCAATAATGTGGTTTAAAGAAAGATAAGTTTTGTGAGTTGGCAAGCTGACACCAGTTGGTGCTAACTGGTGTAAGTTGGCACCATTAGTTAATGGTGAAATCCGGGAGAGAAGTGGAGTGCTGGGGAAGGAGAGCTAATCTGGACAAAAGATGAGGAGATCAATTTCTAATAGGTTGAATTTGAGATTACAGTAGTTCATCCAAATGGAATTCCTGTGTGGCTATTTGTAAGGAGGGGCTGGTGGGAAAATAAATGGAGATAAAGACTTGGGGATTGCCTTCTCAGGAGATAGGTGAAGCAATGGTGTTATAAACTCACTGACTGACAGAGTGTGAGAGAAAAGGATGGAGAGCAAAGGACCGATCCTTGAGAAACAGGAAAGGGCAACATTGAGGAGTGGGAATGATCTAAGAAGAGAGAAACAGAGCAGTCAGAGAAAGAAGAAGAGATCAAGAGAGTTCTAAATGCAGCAGGGAACTCAAAAGTAGGAAAGACAGGGGAACATAATTATTTTTTGGCAAGAAAATGGTTGCTAGTAATATCAAAAGAGCACCTTATGTTGAGTGGAAACACAGGAGTGCAGAAACCAAATGCAAAGCATGGAACGGTTGGGCAGGCAAGAAATGGAAGCAGCCAGTACAAGGAAGCAGAGATAGGATGATAGCTAGAAAGGAGTGTTGGACCCATTTCAAGAACAAAGTGGCACCACTCTGTTCACATCTAGTCTCTGGGTACCTAAGACTATTGAGACAGAAATTGGTATTAGCTCAGTGAACACAATGCCTTATGAAATATTGAAAAGTCCATTTTTTTTCTGTATAGTAGTTGGCTTTCTGAAAACAGCCAACGCCCCCAGAAGAGACCTAGGTATCAGTTTTTGAATATGAATTACAAATCTGTGCCTTCCAATGTGAAAGCTTTATTTTCCCATCTCCCTTCACATAGTGATTTATTTTTGCTGTCAGACAGAAGGGAAAATTGTCCTCTGGTAGGTAGCAGGATTTGAAATAAGGGAGAAAATGAAACATACTCTGTCACAAGGTTGCATTTGTATTAGGAAAATATCATTTTGGCAGGAGAGACAGTGTAATTTGTCAAGCAGATTAATCTTAGGAATGGAAAGTCCTAATCAAAAGGCGAAGACTTTAATATATCTCTTGGATAGACAGATTGGCCACAGCTCTGTAACTGCTTTGGGAGTGAAAAGAGACTTAGGCTATCTGAAGAATCTAATGGGTGGAAATCATGATAAATTTGGGGAAGCTGCATAATTAGATTTGTTCAGTATTGGTCTGTTCCCACTTTCAGCAATGCAATAGAGCAAGTAGAAAATGCTCATTTAGAGCATAGCCTATGTATAATATATTAACATTCCTTCGATCAATCTCTGAGGTTCTTAATGGCTAGAAAAGTAGAGAAATGATCAGAATATTTTTTCTTTCTCACTTTTTCCTCTTTCACCCTTAATTATATTTATATATTAATTCTATTTCACCCTTAATTATATATATATAATATATATAAATATATATATTAAGGTTTATTTATTTTTGAGAGAGAGCATGGGTGGAGAGAGGGGGAGAATGGAGACATAGGGGGACACAGAGTCCGAAGCAGACTCCAGGCTCTGAGCTGTCAGCACACAGCCGGACGTGGGGCTCAAACTCACAAACTGTGAGATCATGACCTGAACCGGAGTCAGGCAGTTAATCAGCTGAGCCACCCAGGTGTCTCTAGGTCTGTTATATTTTTAAAATAAGCAAAAAGGAATTGATGGAGAAAATTCAAAACAACACGCAAGCACTGAATTTTTTTCTCAAATCTTTTAGTGCTATTCCAACTGAAACTTTAAATTATTGGCAAATTTATTCTGATTCTGCTCTCTAATCCTTGTCTCATTAGGAAATCTTTCAGGAAATATTTGTTTACTGATAGATGCACAAAAACTATGCCTTATATGCCAGCACTGCTCCTCTTTGTAATTACTAAAATGGTGGTAGTGGTAAGTAGTTCTAGAACACAGAGGTTATTTGGCTTTGGTCGTTTTATCACTTCAGGGTTAATACCAACATCTGTGTATCCCCAGAATAGGACTTTATGAGTGGTAAATAGTCATAAAGCATAGTTCAATGTATTCTCCCGAAGAACACCGTCACATTTTTGACTGTAAAGAAATAGTTTAAAAATCCCATAAAGAAGCCAAGTGGACCGAATTTAAGGGCTCAACATATATTGCTAATTATCACAGAATCATTATCCAATTCCCTGGTTATTTGCTGATTTGGGAATCTTAAACTACAATCTGAATACAGACAGGTTATATCCAGTGTTTCCAGCTCACCCCAGACGCTGTTTGAGCGATGGAGCCTCTAAGGGGTAGGGGGCAGTCTACGGAAATACAATACACGTGCTGGGTGCTGCCTAAAATGTACATAAACTGCCACTACTTTATCAAATTGTAATATCTCTCCTTTCAAAGTCTTAGACAGCTTGTGCATACCATCTGCTCTTTGTCTGTATTCCTTCTGTGCTTTTCTTCATCTAGAAGAATGGTTCTTGAAATTCTTACAGGACTCTTTAAAACGCTTGCCACATATTTTGAGAAGCATCTGGTTGGAAGACGTCCTGCTTTCTGTATTTGTTCCCAGCTGTCTGGCGTGTGCCATGTTTCTCGTGAATCTAGTTTTGTTAACTTTTGGGGTAAATGCTTTTGCATCTGCTTCAGCACATATTTACGGTGAGACTAATAGCCCAAAGCAAGTTGCTAAGGGTTGTATAAGTGAAAGACTCAGTGTCAGGAAAACTTGATTAATTTACCCGCCATCTAATTTGCACAAGGTTACCTGGAAATTGGTGTTTGTTTCTTTTGCTTGATGATTTCAAGATGGACCTTGTCCCTTTAAGGAATCCTGGATACCTTGAATACTTTCTCAAACATCTGCTCTGGTTTCATCAGGGAGACTTTGGGATAGCTATAATTCACATAGCTTTCCTTCAGCAAACAAGGCACCTACCTGTCAGTAAGACAAATTTTCCAAGGAGCTAAAAAATGGAGAGTGTTATAAAGGAGCTCTGAATCTTAATGGGGACAGAACTTTCAGTTAAAGTAGCTGTGGCAGGTTGTCTGTTGCTGGTTACTTTTTTTTTAATTTTCATAATCTTTTTGTATTAAATCCTTAAATTGGGGAGCCCAGTTGGCTCAGTCAGTTGAAAGACCAACTCTTGATTTCGGCCCAGGTCATCATCTCGCAGTTGGTGAGTTCGAGCTCCACATCAGACTCCGTGCTGCTGGTGCAGAGCCTGCTTGGGATTCTCAATCTCTTTCTGTCTGCCCCTCCCTTGCTCATGTTCTCTCTCTCAAGATAAATAAATAAACTTAAAAAAATCATTAAATTAACATGCACACAGTAAAAATTTGGAAATTTCAAAACATATAAAGATGAAAATTAAAATCATACATAATGCCTAAAAATAATCATCACAATATGATGATAACTAACACTTATATGGTATTACCATGTAACAAGGAGCGTTCTAAATGCTTTACTTCCATTAATTCTTTTGACTCTCATGTTGACTTTAATGAGATAGATACTATCATTATCCTCATTACAGAGATGAGTAGAGTGAAGCACAGGTTAAGTTACTTGCCCATGCGTATTTGGCTAGTCAATGGCATGGCCAGGATTCAAATACAGGCAGACTAATTCCAGGGTCTAAGCCTTAACTGCTAGGCTGTGCCATTAACCCTTGTTTATCCCTATTCACACTTAACATGAAATTCCTTCCAGACTGCTTTCAATCAAGTTTTTAAAACAAGGTTGAAAGGAGAGACCATGTTCATTTGCCTTAATTGTGTTTATTTAATCTTGTAACAAGTTTTTCCCTGCACCATCTGCAAACATTTGGTAAGCATCTTTGTAATAAAGATCTGTTCATTCAGTAAAGGGGCTAAGACCCCCTTCTTCACATATCACCCAATTACAAAAGTTTGCTTTGCCTACTGAGCAGTGGTAGTACAGATGGAACAGTGCAGAATGCCAGGTCACTGCAGGGTGGTCAGAGTGCATGACCTTTGGTCAATCCCTTAGCCTCCTTACATCTCAGTTTTCTCACCTATAAATGGGGCAAGGATATCGATAATCTGGAGTACAAAGCTGTGGCAACTGAGAGATACACCTGAGAAGTGTGTTTAGGAAAGTATATAGCTGTTTCAAATGTCAGCGATTACTTTTAATAATAATGAACATGTTCAACCATGACTGGCACTTTCTAGAAGAAATTCTGTCTGAGGCAGAGGAGGAGAGAAGAGCGGTTTATTAAAGAAATGAGCATAAAACATTGAGAAACTACTGTAGAATAATTCAGTAATGGTGATGGAAGCACTGGAAAGAAAAATCACCAGCACAAATAAGATTTCCATGTCTTTCCTTTCAGATTTTTTCTATCAACTTATAAACTTTTCTAATTAAAATTTTTGTATTCAAGTAAAATTCGCACACAGTGTTATGTTAGGTTGAGGTGTACCAGATTAGGAATCAATAATTCTATACATTTCTCAGTGCTCATCAAGATAAGTGTACTCTTTTTTTTTTTAAAACGTTTATTTATTTTTGAGAGAGAGAGAGCGTGAGTGGGGTCGGGGCAGAGAGAGAGGGAGACACGGAAACT
Organism: Herpailurus yagouaroundi; assembly: GCF_014898765.1. Classification (NCBI taxonomy): domain Eukaryota; kingdom Metazoa; phylum Chordata; class Mammalia; order Carnivora; family Felidae; genus Herpailurus; species Herpailurus yagouaroundi. The sequence goes on from NW_024412376.1 coordinate 109,383,976, forward strand.
GAAGCAGGCTCCAGGCTCCAAGCTGTCAGCACAGAGCCTGATGTGGGGCCCGAATTCATAAACCATGAGATCATGACCTGAACTGAAGTCGGACCCTTAACCAACTGAGCCACCCAGGTGCCCCAAGATAAGTGCACTCTTCAACCTCTTCACCTATTTCACTCATCCCTCACCTACTCTGGCAACCATCAGTTTGTGGTGTTTGAGTCTGTTTCTGTATTTGAGTCTGGTTTTTGTTTGCTTGTTGGTCTCTTTTCTTCCTTGCTTGTTCATTTGTTTTACTTCTTAAATCATAAGGTATTTGTCTTTCTCTGACTTACTATACCCTCTAGATCCATCTATGTTGTTGCAGATGGCAAGATGTCATTATTTTTTATGGCTGAGTAATATTCTATTGTATATATACACCACATATTCTTTATCCATTCATCTATCAATGGACACTTGGGTTGCTTCCATATCCTGGCTATTGAAAAGTTGCAATAAACATAGGGGTGCGTATATCTTTTTGAATTAGTATTTTAGTTTTCTTTGAGTAGATACCCAGTAGTAGAATTACTGTATCATATAGTAATCCTATTTTTAATTGTTTTAATTTTTTTTTTTTGAGAGAGAGAGGGATAGTGCATGAGCAAGTAAGGGAGAGACAGAGAGACAGGGAGACAGAGAAGGCTCTGTGCTGTCAGCGCAGGGCTTAATCTCATGAACCATGAGGTCAGGACATGAGCCAAAATCAAGATTCAGAACTTATCTGACTGAGTCACCGGGATGACCCTATTTTTAATTTTTAAAGGAACCTCCATACTGTTTTCCACAGTGGCTGCACCAATTTGCATTCCCACCAGAAGTGCATAAGAGTTCCCTTTCTCCACATCCTTGCCAACACTTGTCATTTTTTGTGTTTTTTATTTAAGCGATTCTGACAGGGTAAATTGATACCTCATTGTGGTTTTAATTTGCATTTTCCTGATGATGAGGGATGTTGAGCATCTTTTCACGTATCTGTTGGCCATCTGTATGTCTTCTTCAGAAAAATGTCTGTTTAGGTACTCTTTGCCCAATTCTTAATTGGATTATTTGTTTTTTAGAGTGTTGAGTTGTATAAATTCTTTATATATTTTGGATAGTAACCCCTTATTGGATATACCATTTGCAAATATCTTTTCGCATTCAGTAGGTTGCTTTTGCTTTGTTGATGGTTTCCTTTACCATAGAAAAGCTTTTGATTTTGGTGTAGCCCAGTGGTTTAATTTTGCTTTTGTTTCCCTTGCTAGAGGAGGCATATCTAGAAAAATGTTGCTGTGGCTGATGTCAAAGAAATTACTGCCTACGTTTTCTTCTAGGAATTTTATGGTTTCAGGTCTCACATTTAGGTCTTTAATCCATTTTGAGTTTATTTTTGTTTATGGTGTAGGAAAGCATTTCAGTTTCATTCTTTTGCATTTTAATTTTCAGTTTTCCCAGCACCATTTATTAAAGAGATGATCTTTTCCCCATTGTATATTATTGTCTCCTTTGTCATAAATAAATTGACCATATAAGCATGGGTTGATTTCTGGACTCTGTTTTGTTCCATTGATCTACATGTCTATTTTTGTGCCAGTACTATACTGTTTTGATTACTATAGCTTAGATTACCACAGCTACTATATTTTGAAATCTAGGATTGTGATACCTCCAACTTTGTTCTTATTCAAGACGACTTTGACTATTTGGAGTCTTGTAGTTCCATACAAATTTTAGAATTATTTGTTCTAGTTCTGTGGAAAATTCTGTTGATATTTTGATAAGGATTGCATTAAGTCGGTAGGTTGCTTTGGGTAGTGTGGACATTTTAACAATATTGGTTCTCCCAATCCATTAGCATGGAATATCTTCCTGTCTGTTTGTGTCATCTTCAATTTCTTTCATCAGTGTTTTATAGTTTTCAAAGTGCTGGTCTTTCACCTCCTTGGTTAAATTTATTCCTGGTTATTTTATTCTTTTTGGTGCAAAAATGGGATTGTTTTCTTAATTTCTCTTTCTTCTACTTCATTATTAGTTTATAGAAATGTAGTGGATTTCTGTATATTGGTTTTGTGTCCTGTGACCTTACTTAATTCATTTATCAGTTCTAGTAGGTTTTTGGTGGAGTCTTTAGGGTTGTCTATAAAGTATCATGTCATCTGCAAATAGAAGTTTTACTTCTTTCTTACCCATTTATGTTTCTTATTTATTTTTTCTTGTCTGATTGCTGTGGCTAGGACTTCCAATACTATGTTGAATAAAAGTGGTGAGAATGGACATCCTGATCTTCTATCAACATTTCTTAAGCTTATTATTTAGCTCCTCTCAACAATATGATCAATAGATTGCTTAATCAACTGCTTTCATTTTCCTCCTTTTTTGATTTGCTACTGGCCTTTTCATTTCTCCCTTTTTAAATTTGTCCCTTGCTTACCTAATTTTTCCCTTTTCTCTCCTTCCCTTCCCTTCCCAGGGTCATCACTGTATGAAGTGCTTCTGTTTGTGGGCAAACCAGGTTAGAACCTGGAGTCTTGCCATCGACCTTTGAGAAGTGCTTGTCCATTCCTCTTCTCTGCCTTTGCAGAGGACCACACCCAAGTAATTTCAGACACAATGGCTGAACACTTCTTATTGAGGCCTCCAGAAAAGGAGGCCTGACTCTGTTCTTATAGTACTGCAGCAGCAAGCAAACTATAACCACAAGAATCAACTTAATTAAATGAACTATTTTGTAACTAACCTCACTTACCCACTGAAGAAAGAGATAATATTCAAAATGTCAATAAAATAATAAAGAGCATGGATTGTTTTTAACCCCAAGTTCTTTCTAAAACTGGTTGAAAATATCTACAAAAATTGCACTGAGGACATTTTATATGAAACATTCTATTCTGATTCTCCAGCTTTTGCCATCTTTGAATATTGTTGGTAGTAGCTCAGCACATGTGAACATGTTTTTCTAGTTTCTTTTAATTTGGGACTTGGCACTTGCCATAGCAATCCTAGCAAGACTGAATGGCAGATCCAACTGATGTGGAATACCTGTCTTCTAAACTTGTTATGGAGATACACTTGAGGATATGTATAAAGAGAACCTACATTCTGGGATGATATCATCAGTGCCTGCTCACTGCCTTAGATCCATGTTGCCCTGTCCAGAGAATGTACCATAGAAAATTTTGCAGTGGGTAAGTCTAGACAAAATATTTTTGGATGCTTTGAGCATATCCCTCCAGATTCAACACTGCTGCCAAAGGGTTAATTGGATTCAAAGATCCCTCCCATGAGGTTTGAGAGTCTGTGATATAAATTCCATCTGTTTCTTGAAGCGGTTTATGGGTTTGGCAATATGATGTGTTGGCCTGACAATTGTTTAAAAAATCCTTTTTAGCCTGATACAGGTATAATTTTTTTATAGTATCCAGATTTATTTTCTTGAACATCTAATTTTAAATTAGAAACCGCTCCAGCTCTGTGTCTGGGATACAAAATTTGTTCTGAATGTGAGTACTACATAGCCATCTCTTAACCAAAGAAAGAGGTGTTAACTTTTATACTGCAGTGTAGGAGTATGACAATATTTCTCCAACTTTAATGCTATGAGAATTGGAATATTATAAACAGTGAAAGTCAGTCTTAAAATATTTCTTGGCTATACTTTCTTTGCATCAAGGGATTGTCTACAAACTGTCTTCAGTGGATTATGGTATCTGGGATGACCTCTAGGCTTATATAGACTGTGTGTGCTCATTTCTCATGAATAATTTTCAAATAGGTAAAATCAGGTTTAAAAACAAAAGGAGCAAACTCAATCTTAAATGGTTAAAACTGGGAAAAGTCAGCCTAAGATAGGGTGATGGTTGAAAGAGGAGAGAGATAGTTTCATCTCTTTGCCTTGGTCGTGGAAGGGAAGGATCTACTTCCCTTTGGCCCCTTCATTACCTATATTCCTGGCTTTGAATTTTACCCAATGAACTACTGTGGCTATATTAATTCTTGGATATGGAATTCCTTTAGGTCTGCTTCAGCCTCCTCATGTTCTATGAAACACTAAACGTTTTCTTGTTCCTCCTCTCCTCTTATATAGACTTATTTGGTCACATGATCAGATTTTAAACCTTTGTTTTGACCTGAATTTCTCTTATTTTTTTTTAAAGTTTATTTATTTTGAAAGTGTGAGAGAGAGCATGCAAGCAAGCAAGGGTGGAGGGGCAGAGAGAGAGAAAGAAAGAGATGGAAAGGGAGAGAATCCCAAGCAGTCTCTGTACTGTCAGCATGGAGCAGGATGTGGGGCTCAATCTCATAAACCATGAGATCAGGACCTGAGCCAAAACCAAGAGTCAGATGCTCAACCTACTGAGCAACCCAGGTGCCTTGACCTGGCTTCCCCTTATATTGTACTTCAAATAATCTTTCCCTGTCTCCACATACTTCCACTGCTGGCAAGGGGCTCTGCTCCCTCAATCTGTAGCAGCCACTCAGGAAGCTTTCTGTCTTGACTGATATTAACCCTCAGACATCATTAATATGAAGAAGGAGATTAGACAACATTCACTAACTGTTCAATTCTCAGAAGAGAGAGAGTCCCTGGTTTTTGAGAACAGTGTACCAACTTCTGTAGCTCCTCAACCTGCCAATGGAAGGTAAGAAGCCTTAGGTCTCCCTCTGTACCAAAGGAAGTATCATGTTCCATTATTTAGAACTAAGGTAGCAGGCTTTAGAACAAGATGATGATGGTCTCAGGAACATCAGCTAGTTTTTGGAAACAAGTAAATAAACCTGGAACATCAATTTCTGGGAGAAATATTTGACTCTAACCCCTTACAGTTACATGGCAGTACCCTATTAAGGACTGGAGTCCATTGCACTCCTGTCCCCTTCTGGTCTTTTTGACCTGCCTTTTCTTCTTTAGATCATAATTTGATACTAGAAATATTTCCTCGCCATCAGTCCCAATTTGGGGATTTTGGATTAATATGTTTAGACTCTACAAAATGAAGAAAACAGTGTCCTGAACTCTATAAAGACTATTAGAACAATGACAGAGTTAGCATCTGGAACTGCTACCGGCTTTTGTGGATGCCTGATCTCTTGGGCTAATGTTTATTCCACCAGATGCCCTCTTTAACATGCCCAGCCTCCCCAGAGCCAGATAAAAAGCTCTGTGTTCACCTGCTTTTTGACTCAGAACTGTCTGCTGGCTCCATTCCTCCTCATCTCCTCCAATCTCTCCCTCATTAACCATCACCAGCCTCCATGTTCTTCAAATGTCTTTCGGTTCCCCCACTTTTCCTAGTTCCCTTTTGAAATGGTAACTAGATTTAAGATTGTTATGCTGGCTCATTTAATATCCTTTTGAGGTGGTATTTTGGTAAATGCCTCCAACAAAAAGCCTCAGATCCCTGTCACTGTAACTATGTCTTTGGCTTACATGTGTCTTTAGACCTTGATTGAAGACTGTGTTCCTTTACTGGTTAACTAAAAAGTATAGTGCCGGAAGTCATGTGGCAGATGTAAATGACAATCTACTCCAGGGCACTGTTCTATGTGATCAACTGCATCTAGTGTGAGCAGACATTAAACTTCTGTGTGGCAGAGGTTTTCACATGCCCATCACCAGGTGTACTGTCTGGCAGACATAATGTCAACTGAACAGCATTTGAATGAACAAACATATCCCAGGGGCAGTTTGAGGGCATATGTAGAACTTTAGACTGAGCTCTGTAGTCTATCAAAAAACTTAATTATGAATTGACAAAAAGATGATAAAAATTGAAGCTTCAGCTCAGATGACACTGCTCTTCGTCAGACATCAAAGTGACTATGAAGCAGATCTCCATATGCAGCCTTACAATTTTATTACAATTATACCTGGGATTTAATTTATAGAGGCAAGACCGAAGGATGAAAAAGAATGGCCAATGCCATTGAAAGACAATTTATTATTTATGTTTCAAAGAGAAGGGAGCACATCATGCCACACAGGGCCACAGGAGAAGCATCAGGTTTTAGTAAGGAGGCAAAAGCAGGAACAAGGAGAAAGCCTAGCCCAGAACCTTAAGTGGGTTTTCTGTGAGAAAAGCCAAGTGGGGTTGGGTAAACAGCTCAGAATTGGCTATTTTGTATAGTGTTAGTGGGCTTTTGGCTATAGAGGTGGTCTCTAGTTCTCTGATCCTGGCCCCAGGTTATTTAGCACAGGGGAAATAATGGTTTGATGTGGGAGTGTTTGATAAGCAGATGACTGAGGGTGTAGGCTCTGGATTGGTTAGTCTGCATATAAAAGATGGACTTACTCAAGTAAGTTGTTTACCATTTTTTTTTTTTTAAATTTTTTTTTTTCAACGTTTATTTATTTTGGGGACAGAGAGAGACAGAGCATGAACGGGGGAGGGGCAGAGAGAGAGGGAGACACAGAATCGGAAACCGGCTCCAGGCTCTGAGCCATCAGCCCAGAGCCTGATGCGGGGCTCGAACTCACGGACCGCGAGATCGTGACCTGGCTGAAGTCGGACGCTTAACCGACTGCGCCACCCAGGCGCCCCTGTTTACCATTTTTAAGAACTGGCTAGCTTGGAAGGGGCAGTTTCTTTCCCTGTCCTGAAGTCTCCCCAGGAAGTCAAAACATCATACCACAGGAGGAAAAAAAAAAAAAAAAAAGAACATGATAATTACAGTGGAAATGGTTGCTCACCTCTACTATGGCCCTTGGACCCCTCAGCCAAATCAGAGATAATAGAAGAGATCAGGAAGTGACTTTTGAAGATATTTGTTTGGAGAGGAAACTGTTACTATAAAGTGAGAGTTCCCTTGCCCCAACACACATGCATACATAAGAGGTGGAAGGGTTAAGGGGTTCTGCTTTCTTCTCCTCAAGCACAGAGCAGGGAGCTGCTACAAGATCCCTCTGAGGGCTTGTGGTGGGTGTTCACAGAAGATGAGTACCAGACCCATGTCTGAGAAGACCAAAGCATTCTGTTGCCCATTTATTTTATTTCAAAAAAGCTTGTAGACTTTGCTGTGGGGCAGATATAGGCAGACAGGAGAGAGAGCCAGGGTGGTATCATCTTAGGTCCTGTCCAATGAGGCTATCTGGAGGAAAGGAGGACTCTGGTAGTAAGAAGTTCCAGGTGAGTCCTGAATTCCTAAGGGCTGCAAAATGAGTTGCAAGGGACAACCCCAAAAAGAGACACAGCTGCCTAAGTCAAGAGAACTGCTTGAGTGATAGGGATCACCAAAGAACCCTCAAATACACCCACTGAAAAAAAAGCTTCAAATACCTGCCAGACACAAGGAGCCTGAAGGCAGTGTATGAGAGTATCTTTAAATAAGACCTTTCTCCCTTAATGCTTTATTCTTTCTATATTTCACCTGAAAATGTCCAGAAGCAGTAAACCAGGCAGGGTGGAGATTGAGTACAGAGAAGTAGGGAGGAGACCATTTATTACACCCCCTTTCTTTCTTTCTTTCTTTCTATTTTTTTTTTAATTTAAGTTTTTGTTAGTTAACATACAGTGCAATATTGGTTTCAAGAGTAGAATTCAGTGATTCATGACTTACATACAACACCCAGTGCTCACCACAGTGAGTGCCCATCACCTTCTAGCCCATCTCCTACCCACCTCTATCCATCAACCCTCAATTTGTTCTCTATCATTAAAAATCTCTTGTGGTTTGTTCCCTCTCTTCTATTTCTTTGTCCTCCCCTTCCCATATGTTCAACTGTTCTGTTTCTTAAATTACACATATGAGTGAAATCATATGGTATTTGCCTTTCTCTGATTGACTTATTTCACTTAGCATAATACATTCTAGCTCCATCTAGCTCCATTGCAAATGGCAATTTTTCATTCTTTTTGATGGCTGAGTAATATTCCATTGTATGTATGTATGTATGTATGTATGTATGTATGTATGTATGTATATATACCACATCTTTTTTATGTATTCATCATTTCATGGACATTTGGGCTCTCTCCATAGTTTGGCTATTGTTTATAATGCTGCTATGAACATTGGCATACATGTACCCCTTTAAATCTGTATTTTTGTATACTTTGGGTAAATGCCTAATAGTGAATCTCTGGATTGTAAAGTAGTTCTATTTTTAGTTTTTTGAGGAACCTCCATATTATTCATCAGAGTGGCTGCACCAGTTTGCATTCTCACCAACAGTGCAAGAGTGTTCACCTTTCTCCACATCCTCACCAACATCGGTTGTTTCTTGTGTTATTTAATTTTAGCCATTCTGACAGATGTGAGGTGGTATCTCGTGGTTTTGATTTGTATTTTCCTGATGATGAGTGATGTTGAGCATCTTTTCATGTGTCTGTTAGCCATTGGATATCTTCTTTGGAAAAGTGTCTATTCATGTCTTGTGCCCATTTCTTAATTGTATTTGTTTTTTGGGGTTGAGTTTGATAAATTCTTTATAGATTTTGGATACCAACCCTTTATTGGGTATGTTGTTTGCAAATATCTTCTCCCATTCCATGGGCTGCCCGTTAGCTTTGTTGATTGTTTCCTTCACTGTGCAGAAGCTTTTTATCTTGATGAAGTTCTAATAGTTTATGTTTGCTTTTGTTTCCCTTGCCTTTAGTGATGTGTCTAGTAAGAAGTTGCTCTTGCTGGGGTCAAAGAGTTTGCTGCCGGTTTTCTCCTCTAGGATTTTGATGGTTTCCTATCTCACATTTAGGTCTTTCATCTATTTTGAATTTATTTTTGTGTATGGTTTAAGAAAGTGCTCCAGTATCATTCTTTTGCATGTCAGTTTCCAGTTTTCCCAACACCTTTTGTTGAAGAGACTGTCTTTTTTCCATTGGGTATTCTTTCCTGCTTTGTTGAAGATTAATTGACCACAGAGTTGTGGGTCAATTTCTGGCTTTTCTATTCTGTTCCATGATTTATATGTCTGTTTTTGTGCCAGTACCATACTGTCCTGATGACTACAGCTTTGTAATATAGCTTGAAATCTGTAACTGTGATGCTTCCAGTTCTATTTTTCTGTTTTAGAATTGCTTTGGCTATTCAGGGTCTTTTGTGGTTTGATACAAATTTTAGGATTGTTTGTTTTAGCTCTGTGAAAAATGCTAGTGGTATTTTGATATGGATTGCATTAAATGTGTAGATTGCTTTGGATAGTATAGACATTTTAACAAAGTTTATGCTTCCAATCCATGAACCTGGAATGTTTTTTCATTTCTTTGTGTTGTCTTCAATTTCTTTCATAAGTGTTCTATAGTTTTTTTTTATTGTATTTTTTAACATTTTATTTATTTTTGAGACAGAGAGAGACAGAGCATGAACGGGGGAGGGGCAGAGAGAGATGGAGACACAGAATCGGAAGCAGGCTCCAGGCTCTGAGCCATCAGCCCAGAGCCCGATGCAGGGCTCGAACTCACGGACTGCGAGATCGTGACCTGAGCCGAAGTTGGATGCTCAACCGACTGAGCCACCCAGGAGCCTCTAAGTGTTCTATAGTTTTAAGAGTACAGATCTTTTACTTCTTTGGTTAAGTTTATTCCTAGGTATCTTATTGTTTTTGGTGCAACTGCAATGGGATTGATTCCTTGATTCCCATTTCACCCCATTTCTACTGGAAGTTTCCAGCCTGCAGCATACTAGGAACCCAATTCTGATTAATTTCCTGGCAGGACACTTCTAATTTCTGAATGAAGACTATGTTTTTCATTTAAAGTGACTTGTAATGTTCATTACCAAAAAGCAAGCAGACAAGTCATGAGACCTACCCACGTTTTCATCAAGGGACAGGATCAAAGCAACAGAGGACATAAGGAAATATTCCACCATATAAAAAAGAGCTATAGTGCCTTAACAGAGTTGAGGTAAAGCGTGCTTTGGCAAAGATTTACTACAGAGAAGGGAAGAAACCCATAGGAGTTTCTGCTTTGTGCCTCCAATGAAATACCAAGAAAATATTATCTCTTTGATAGAAAACAAAAGAAAGAAAGAAAGAAAGAAAGAAAGAAAGAAAGAAAGAAAGAAAGAAAGAAAGAAAGAAAGAAAAGAGAAACAAAACAAACAAATTCTCCAAGAAGTTGGGAAGCAGGTTGAGAAGGGTAAGAGAAGAGTGAAGGAATCAACTGAAGAATCAGAGAATTAAAACACCAAAAGAGCACATAAATAACCAAAGTCACATGCAGAAAACAGAATCAGTGAGGTAGAGGACTAAATTGAAGTACTCAAAAAAAATTGAAAAAAAGAGAGCAGTGATGGCTCTTGTTGAATGAATACTTAACTGGACGTCTACACATTACAGAGGAAGAAGCAGAGAGGTCACCTGTTGGTGAGGTCACCTAATGTGTCCAGGCAAATAGCCAGCAGACAATGGAACAGAATTCAAACTCCAGTCTGTCAGACTCCAATGCATGTTTGTTAATCATGGCACTTTGCTAAACACAAAGATGAGACATTTAGATCTGAGGGAGAATGAACAAAGAACCAACTCATAGATGATGAGTATTTAAAGGGGAAAAAAAGCAGAACAAATTGAGCATGGACAAAAATAAAAAACTAGAATAAAACTTTCTTTAACTGAAAAAAGTTATACAAATGAAAGATCTTATTTAGTTAGAAAATTGGATAATTGATTGAAACAAATGAGTTGGTTCTTTATGCAAAGGTGATGGTAGGGAATATGGAAATAAAATAGTTAAACCATTTGCAAAATGGGTAGAATTTACTGCTGCTAAGAATGTGGTGAGACAGGTATTCATATTTATGGAAGTATCAAGTAGTATATAAAAATATTGATCATAAAAAAGTAATCTGAAATGCAGACAAGAAATGATCTAAAGGAGGCAGACATTAATTTTATGATCAGAAAAAAATATTTGAAATAGAAAAAAGTTAAAAATGTAAATAGAACTAAAATGATATTTTAGTGTTTAGTATGTTTATTGAAATATAAAAAATACCTCTTATTAACAGAGCCTAGTATCTGAGGCTTTTCACCAATGGAAAAAAATTGTGGTGTCTGCACAAAAATTCTAAGAGGAAACTATGGATACATTTGACATAATAAACTAACAAACAGCATATGTAAGACTATGTTAAGTTTGACAATAATCTTTGAATTCCTTGACATAACACTAGAGAAGTGGGATAGGGCAGGGGAGGTGGCTGGTCTCTAAGACAAAAGATATGAGTTCTCTTCTGGTCTGCTATTTAAGGTGTTACCTTGTGCAAATCAGCTTCTCACTCTAAAATCTAATATCCAGTCTTGAAGACCCTCAATAAATATTTCTTGCCCAACTTACTTGTCCAAGGCCACACAGGTATTTAGTGTTGGAACAAGTGAGGGTTGGTGGAATATGGCTGGCTGGAAGATAATCAGATTTAGGAAGAGAGGAATTTACAATTTGAAATTACAATGGAAATTACAATGAGAAGAAAAAGTATGGTGTTCAGACCACATAAGAAGCTGGCTTTTCCCAGCCTGTACAGACAGATATATATCTATATAATATCTCAGCATAGTAATAATCTCATAATTATATATTTATTATTATATATAATATATACTATCTCAGCTTTCTATTATGATGTATAGTTTTATCATCTAATTACTTATACATTTTCTTATTTGGTCCTCAGGAAGGTCTTTGGAGTTTGGAAGAATTGTTACTATCATCCTCTATCTCATCTTTGAATTACAAATAAAAAAACTGAGGGACCAGGAATTTAAAATACTGTTTCCTAAGTAAGTAGCAGGTAAAGAAATTCAGTTAGGAAACTTATGGCAATCTGATGGACAATACTGAAACCAGTGGAAAACAACTTAAAACTCAGTATTTGAGAATGAGGGAGACTCAGTGGCATGTCCCCGAGAAGTGATTGACAGATGAGGAGGCTAGGTAGGTTTATATGAAAATATTGACATATTAAGGTGCAGGGTCAGGATCCAGGACTGTGGGTAGCGGTAAATGAAAAAAACAATCCCCAAACAGCATCCTAGAAACTGGGTGGTAAATTTATCGTCCACAGTTTGGAAGGTATGAATGGAACAAGTAGAACCATTCCAAGAGGAGTTTGATTTGGCAATGTTTTGAACATCAAATATAATGATTTGTGGAGATTTCTCTTCTACCTTAAGGCAAGACCACACCTCAACCATCTCATACAGATAAAAATCTTCCCTAAGAAGACCTCAAGAGGAGATTTCTCAACCTTGTACACTTCAAACAGGTCTTTGTTGGGCCAAGATGGGTCAGAGTGATCCAGCATCAATTTGCCTGTTCTGCCTGACCTTCAGCCAAGTAGGATCTCAGAAACCAATGCAGGCATGGTTGATGTTGGATATAGCCCCCTGTTAACCAAGAGGGCCCGGGTGGGAGCTGTAGACCAGGGTAGCTCTACTTCCTGGAGGCAAAGCTGACTCTTCCATGAGTTCGGACAGTAACCCTCCAGTGTCTGAGATCCTCCATTTCCCCTGTTTGGTGCTCATCTCTTTGAGCAGAAGTGCAGTCACTTAATTCCACAACTGACCAGAGAATGCTGGCCAGTATAAATATATTTTGAAAGTATGTATTTTATTTATTTAAATACATATTTATTTGCACATGTAAAAAAATATCAATATAGACCAAACTTCTAAAATGAGTTTTAATAATTTAAATATATCTACTAATACATACAAAGTGTGCACATGCTTGGATTTATTGGAAAGAGGGCCCATCTATTAATTGGTCATGTGCTCAATCACCTGAGAAGTCATCTTTCTTTTTTGTGTTAATTTGGGGGACAGATAGTATGGGATCCACTGGAGTTATGCCATCCATAAAATCCTTGCCTAATGGTATGGGGATTTCTCCAGTCTCTTTTTCTAACTAGCAGAAAGTCACCAAGCAAGTGATAGGCCAACCAAGTTTCTCTTTCCCCTTTGGATCACTCATATCCTTCAGTCAACAATATTTGGAAACATCCCTATCATCACTTGAAACAATAGTCTCCTCATTTGTTGGCTCTTGGGTGAAGAAATACTTTTCTTAGAAGAGAAGTAGATTCATTATGTTTTTGTTCAACACCAAAGAAAAAGCCGAATCTTATTTGATGTTTAGAATTAAAGAGCTAAGTGGTACTTCCTCCTTACAGATGATCTGAGATTCTTTTCAGGTTTCTCAAGTAATTTCATATTGCTTCTTATTTCCTGACAAGCACTATGTATCCCACACTTGATCATAGTCCAAAAATTGGGAATTTCCTTGGATATTCTGTAACAATATGAAAGCTTTAATATTAATTCCTCATGATTATATATCAGAGTTTGAAAAGTTTTCAGGTAGAGTTTTTGTCATTTCTGATGATTAAACATTTTACCATGAAAGAGGCAACAAACAGATGGGTTTTGTTTGTTTTTTTCTTGATAATTTTACTAGGGCTAGAGGCAACAGAGTAATACAAACTTAGAGTCCTCTAAATGTTTGGAGATAGTTTTTATGGTTTCTCCAGAAGTTTTTCCAAAATCTCTATTTTCCCCAAACACAAATAAAGTCCAAATTGCTAACCGGTTAGGCCTCTTCTGTAAGGAGTTTCTTTCTCTTCCTTCCTTCCTTCCTTCCTTCCTTCCTTCCTTCCTTCCTTCCTTCCTTCCTTCCTTCCTTCCTT
>NW_024412376.1:109397614-109414561 GCF_014898765.1 Herpailurus yagouaroundi
TTTCTTTCTTTCTTTCTTTCTTTCTTTCTTTCTTTCTTTCTTTCTTTTCATATGAGGGGCTCTTTCCATTTAGATCCTTCCAAAGGAGTTATAAATATCTGTTCTGTGGCTGGCTACAACACTCTGCATGGCCACGTGAGTGAGGAGGTAGACAGAAGGCACATACATGTGGCTCAGATGTGGGAAGAGTGGCTGAGACAGCAGCAGAAAGATTCCCATTCATCAGGCAATGAAATAGCATTTACCTTTTCACTTGCCCATAAAGAGGTTAGTTATGGATCAGTTCAGGTCAAAGTCTTGCTAGGTCTAGCCTGCCCTCTTTGTCTAAGGCCACCTGTTGTGATGGCTCTATAAAAGTCCTTAAATATTGATTTGTTTGAGTAGTGAATGTTGGTAACTAATTGCATAAAACATGACTTTCCTTTGACAGGTGATGACTGTTCTGAGTTAGTTGGCCATGATTTTTATTTTGGCCATTTTTCTCAAGTTTGCCTTCATCCTTTTTGAGATCTTGTGGTGCCTTTGTCTTGATTTCTTGGCAGTAATGTACTATAGTAAAGAGGACATTGGATCAGAAACTAGGCAACGAGTTTCCCTTCAGGTTTTGCCATTACCAAGTAGGTAGACTTCAGAAGAATCACCTAACCCTCCTGTGTCTCACTTCTTTCATCTGTGAAATGAGGGTGTTGGACTAGATGGCTTTTCCAGAAATCAAATCCTGTGAGTAGGCACAATCTCACATCACCTTTTGCACATTTTGTGCTTTGGCAAATTTTGTATTCCTATTTTTTAAAAAGGGATAATAAAGTAATACATACAATTTGTGAAAATTTTGTAATAATACAGAAAAATAAAAGAAGATAATTTAAATACCAAAATCACTCCTACTCTATCCAGAGACAACTACTGTTAATGTTTGTTGTATTGCTTGCCAGTGTTTTTCTTTTGCATATGCATGTGTGTATTTGACTTCCAGTTTGTAAATCTATAATAAACATGTTTAATTATAAATATACTTTGTAGGTAAATAAAATATATATTCATAAAACATGGAATCATATCATCTATATAGTTTCATATGTTATTTATTTCTCTCAACATTATATTATCACTGTACTGTTAAATATTCTTAAAAATACTATTTTTATTTTTTATTTTTCAAAACAATTGTTTAATTATTTTGGGGGGAGAGAGTGTGATCAGGGGAGGAGCAGAGAAAGAGGGAGACAGAGAATCTGGAGTGGGCTCTGTGCTGTCAGCGCAAAGCTCAATGTGGGGCTTGAACTATGAACTGTAAGATCATGACCTGAGCTGAAGTCTGATGCTCAACTGACTGAGCCACCCAGGCGCCCCTCAAAAATATGATTTTTAATGGCTGTGGAATATATCCTGCTAGCACATTGCCAGGAGAGAGAAAAGACCCAGTAAAATTTCACTTTAATTATGATATTGCTGTACAATAATTCATTAGAAAGTCCTTTTTATTTGGACACTTAGGTTGCTCCATTTTTGCTATCATAAATTAAGCTATGTTGAACGTATTTGCACATGAATCTTAGATAACCTCTCTGATTATTAATTTAGTAGAGTGTATTAGTTATCTTTTGCTGCATAACAAATTACTCCAACATTATAAACATTTATTATCTCACAGTGTTTATGGTGACAAATTTGGGAGCAGCTTAGCAGTATGGTTCTGGCTCAAGGACTGTAATGAGATTGCAGTCAAGATGTTCAGTCAAGATGTTAGCTAGAGCTGCAGTCATATGAAAACGAGTACAGCTGGGAGGAGCTCCTTCCAGCATGGCTGACTCTCATTGCTGGCAAGTTGCTCTTGTCTGTTGATAGAAGCCTTAGTTTCTCATTTTGTGGGCCTTTCCATGGACTGCTTGAGTGTCCTCACAACATGGATGCTGTCTTGCTCAGGGCAAATGACCTAAGAGAAAGTAAGGCAGAGGCCACATGTCTTTTATGAAGTAACCTCAGATACCATGCTCCCTAATTTTTTCAACATACCATTAGTTACACAGGTTACTCCATTAAGTGTCAGAGCACATGAACATCAGGATGATTACTGGGGACCATCTTAAAAATTGGCTGCCACAGATGGATTCTTAGAAATACAATTATGGTATCATATTAACAAGTAATTTCAGTAGGGAAAAAAACCACATTTTATTGATCATATTATTTAATATCTATGTATGCCTATGTGACCCAAATGTGTACAGTCTTATATTCTCAAGATTTCTAGCCTTCTCCTTAGGTCACTTGGCCCAATATTTCAAACAAATGGTTGACTCTCCTGTTCTCACAGGGATATTGTGAAAAACTTGGACTTCTTCCCTTCCCACCAGCCAAAGAATTTACAAGGTTTTATAGTATTCTGGTTACCTTTTCTTGTAATTTTACAAATTAACTGGTTTATCAGTCTCTTCTCTATATTTCTTTTCCCACAATTGTCTTCTCAGATGACTTTGCTCAGCATATGCTATACCTCCATTCCTATTTCAAAGTGTTTCAAATGAGACTGTTATATATAGCAGATTTTTATTAAATACTTGGGGGTAATGAGGAAGGTTATAGTCTACCATGGTATAAAAAATAACTTAAATATCATTATTAGATATCAATGTCCCAGAATTTCATTTACTACTTCCTTCTCAAGACATTCCTCAAGACAGGCCCCAGTATAAAAGTTTTTGGTTTTTTTCTTCCCTACTGCTTATTCACATTTCTTCTCTTCTTTTTGCTGTTGAGCCCCAAGCCCAGATTGTCTGAGGAAACTAAGATTTTCTCTTGCTTCATTATGCAGAATAATTCAGCTCTCTTTCTGTTATACCATTTCTTCCAAATTTTCTCATGGGAAGCTACACATTTCCCCCCTGAGAGGCCCGTAAATGATTTCCTTAAGCAAATAACTATCTTTCCTGATAGGAATTATGCCACTCCTCTAGTATGTTAACATAGCTTCAGCAATTTTTCTTCCTTCTACAGGAAGAAATATTACTTTATTTTTCTCCTTAGTTTTTTCTTAACAACTTTTTTCATTTCGGTATAATTTCAGATCTTCAGAAAAGTTACAAGAATAGCAGAAAAAATTCCTACATATACTTCACTAAGTGTCCTCACATATTAACAGTTTACCACACTTGTTTTATATTTCTCTGTGTTTCTGAATATAATTTTTTTTTTTCTAAGCCAGTTGAGGGTAAGATGGAGACATCATGCCCCTTATCCATAAATACTTCAGTGAGTATATTCTAAAAACAAGGACATTTATTTGTATAATGCAAGTGTCATTATCAAAATTAGACAATAATCTAATGTTCAGTCCTTACTCAGTTTTTTCAAATTGGCCCAAGAATGTCCTTTTAGAGAAATGTAACCCAAGATCATGTGTTTCATTAGTTTGTCATGTCTCTTTAATGTGTTCTCATTTGGAACGGTCCCTTAGTCTTTGTGTTTCATGACATTGACATTTTTGAAGTATGCAGGTCAGTTATGTTGTAGAATATCTCCTCATTTTGGGTTTGTCAGTATTTTCTCATGATTAGATTCAGGTTGTGTGCACGAAGTGCAAAGGGATGTGTTTTTCTTAATGGAACATATCAGGAGGCACATGGTATTGATTTGTCCCATTGCTGGTTTGGGAGATTTGTTTCTAATATCAATTTTTTCCTTGATGCTTATAACATGATTCTAATTGGTTATCATGTAATGGCCTGGTAAGTTTTGCAATTTCTTCACAAGATAACTTTATTGTAGTCTTATTTCTTAAAAAACAAAAAAATTAAGCTTCTTGTATGGAGTGTTCTTTCTTTTTCTCTACCTATTGAAAACTTTTAGGTTTAGGGGCGCCTGGGTGGCTCAGTCGGTTAAACATCCGACTTCAGCTCAGGTCATGATCTCGCGGTCCATGAGTTCGAGCCCCGCGTCAGGCTCTGTGCTGACAGCTCAGAGCCTGGAGCCTGTTTCAGATTCTGTGTCTCCCTCTCTCTCTGACCCTCCCCCGTTCATGCTGTCTCTCCCTGTCTCAAAATTATATATATATATAAATTTTTAAAAAGAAAACTTTTAGGTTTAGCTCAAATTCCCTCTGCTTTTTGAGGTTTCTTTGTTAGCTCATTCAGAGTAATTTTTCCTGAACTTATAAATTTTGAAATCTTATGAATTTTGCACTTATGTTCAAGGACCTAGCTTGAAGTTTGACATACTGTATAAGCACTCATTAAATGTGGCTTTTTTGCATCTTTTCAATTTTTCATGTGACATCTCACATATATTTTAAATATTTATTTGCTTCACGTAATTGTAGATTTTAAAGAAAAAACTATCATAAGCTTATTTCATTTTAGTTTACATATGAAGAAGTTGAACAAAGAAAGGTTGTATAATATTCTTATGTTAAAAAGTTAAGTCTTAACACTAGAACTAGTATCTAGAATTCCTAAACTCTTAGGATTTTATTTTATTAAATGTTTATTTATTTTGAGAGAGAGAGAGAGAGAGAGAGAGAGAGAGAGAGAGAGAGGAAGGGGCAGAGAGAGAGGGAGACACAGAATCCAAAGCAGGCTCCAAGCTCTGAGCTGTCAGTGTAGACCCTGACACAAGGCTTAAACCCATGAACCATCAGATCATGACCTGAGCTGAAGTCTGATACTTAACCAACTGAGCCACCCAGCCAGGTGCCCCTTGTGATTTTAAAACTGACAAGGGCTTTTATTCCTTGGAGATATTGTAAGGGCAGAGGGTTTCCTGACAGCAAATTCAACAAAATCTTCTCTGGTTTTACCTGGTTTATATGTTGGGTTTCTATGTTAGAATATATATATTCCATATATATATATATATGAGTATATATATAATATAGCTAGAATATATATAGACATATTGATATATTAATATATATTAATATACATTTGATTTCTTTTGTTTTCACTTATTGATTTATTATTTTCTTTATATATGTTTTATTTTCTTTATTTTAATATATATTGTATATGTATCAATAAATTTGTAAATGAAAACAAAACAAAAGAAATCAATAAATATTTGCTGAGTACTTTCCATGTACTGGGCATTTTGTGGGCATTGTACAGACAAACATAACAAGACAAAAATAGATACTACTCTCAGGTAGCTGATGGATTTGACACCTAAAAAGTGCTTCTTGAGGGGGCTAGGGTGGCTCAGTTGGTTAAGTGTCTACCTCTTGATTTCGGCTTAGGTCATGATCTCATGGTTCATGGAATCGAGACCCATGTTGGGCACTGCACTGAACGTACTGAGTCTGCCTGGGATTCTCTCTCTTCCACTCTCTTTGCCCCTCCCCCCTTGCATGCAGGCTTTCTCTCAAAGATAAATAAATAAGTATAAAGTAAATAAAGTACTTCTTTAAATTAAATAGAATTCTATTTATTTGTAATTTTCTCCTTCAGGGTACACAAAGAAATGCCAGTGGCTTAATTTACAAAAAATTCTTAAATTTACAGAGGTAGGTTGATACTATCTTTTCTTCTCCAGAGTAAAACTCCCTAGGTCCTTTAACTATTTTTTTTTGTCTGAAATTTTTGTTTCTTTTTAAAAAAAAAACACTATTTTTTAGAGCAGTTTTTGGTTTGTGATAAAATTCAAAGGGAGGTACAGAGATTGCCCATACACCCCTGTTCCCACACATGTATAACCTCTTCCATTAGCAACATCCCCGACCAGAGTGGCACATTTTTGCAAGGATGAACCTACATGGACACATCATAATCACCCAAAGTCCATAGTTTACCTAAGATTCATTCTTGGTGTTATACATTCAATGGGGCTGAACAAATGTATAATGGCATATATCCATCATTAGACTATCATACAGAATATTTTTACTGCCTTAAAAATCCCCTGTGCTCTGTCTATTCATCTCTCTTTCTCATCCCCTATCTCTGGTAATCACTAATTTAAAAATTTTTATCCATAGTTTTGTCTTTCCAGAATGTCATTGTAGTTAGAATCGTATAGTGTGTAGCCTTCTCAGATTCACTTCTTTCACTTAGTGGCATGAATTTAAAGTTTCTCCATGGCTTTGTAGCTCATTTCTTTATAGTATTGAATAATAACCAATTGTCTGGTTATACCATAGTTTTTATCCATTCACTTACTAAAGAACATCTTGTTTGCTTCCAATTTTGGCACTTGTGAATAAAGCTGCTATAAACATTCATGTGCAGATCTTTGTGTAGATATAAGTTTTTAATTCCTCTGGGTAAATACCAAAGAGCTCCATTGCTGTATTGTATGGTATGAGTATGTTTAGTTTTAGTAATAAACCACCAAACTGTCATCCAAAGTGACAGAATACAATTTTGCATTCTTACCAGCAATGAATGAGATTTCCTGTCGTTTTTGCATTTTTGCCATCATTTGATGTTGTCAATGTTCCAGATTTTGGCCATTTTCTCATTTGCATTTCCTAGAGGACATATGAGTGGAGCATCTTTTCATGTTTATTTGTCCACTGTATATCTTCTTTGATATTAGTAATTTGCATCCTCTTTCTTTTTTCCTTAGTTAACCCAGCCAAATGCCTATTAATTTTGTTGATCTTTTCAAAGAACGAGATTTTAGTTTCATTGATATTTCTCTATTGACTTCCTGTTTTAAATATTGTTTATATTTGCTCTAATTTTTACTATTTCTAGTTTTCCTATGGTGGAAACTTAGTTTATTGATTTTAGATCTTTCTTTTCTAGGAAACTCATTCAATGCTATAAATTTCCCTTCAAGTGCTGCTTTTACTTCATCCCACATATTTTGATAAGCTTTGTTTTCATTTTCATTTAGTTCAAAATACTTTAGCATTTCTGTTAGCTTTCTTTTTTGACTTATGTGTTATTTAGAAGTGTGTTGTTAAACTCCATTTGTGTATTGTTCAGTTATCTGTTATTAATTTTTGTTTAATTCTATGTGGTTTGAGAGCACATGCTATATGTTTTCTATTGTTTAAATATTTTTAAGGTGTGTTTTATGGCTCAAGTGGTCTATCTTGGTAAATGTTCTGAGCTTGAGAAAAATGTATATTCTGTTGTATTCAGGTTGAAGTAGTCTATAGATGTAAATTATATGCTATTGACTGATGGTGTTGTTAAGTTCAACCAGGCCTTTAGTGATTTTCTTCTGACCAGACCTATCCATTTCTGAAAGAGCAGTATTGAAATCTCCAGCTATGAAAGAGATTTCTCTCTCTCTCTCTGCAGCTCTGTCAATTTTTGCCTCAAGTAGTTTGATGCTCTGTAGTTAGGCACGTACATTAAAAAAAAAAATTTTTTTTTTTTTACATTTATTTGAGAGACAGAGTGAGAGCACAAGCAGGGGAGGGACAGAGAGAGTAGGAGACACAGAATCTGAAGCAGGCTCCAGGCTCTGAGCAAGCTGTCAGGACAGAGCCTGACGAGGGGCTCGAACCCAGTAACTGAGGCACCTATATGTTAAGAATTGTTTTATCCACAGTGTGCCTGTGTGGCTTGGTTGGTTGAGAATCTGACTTTTGCTCAGGTCATAATCTCGAGGTTTGTGGGTTCGAGCCCCCTGTTGGGCTCTGTGCTGACAGCTCAGAGCCTGGAACCTGCTTTGGATTCTGTGTCTCCCTCTCTCTCTGCCCCTCCCCCACTCATGCTCAGTCTCTCTCTGTCTCTCAAAAATAAATAAAACATAAAAAATAATTGTTTTTTCTTCTTGGAGAATTGACCCTTTTATCTTTATACAATGCCCTTATTTATCTGTGATAACTTTCCTTACTTTGGACCTCTGTCTGTCTGAAATAAACACAGCTACTCCTGTTTTCTTTTGATTAGTGTTAGCATGGTATATTTTCATCCATCCATTTAGTTTTAATCTGTATGTGTTTTTATATCTAAAGTGGGCTTTTTTGTGTGTGCAGCTAGGTGGCTCAATTGGTTAAGTACTGACTCTTGATTTCGGTTCAATCATGTTTGGTGATATCATGATTGGTGAGATGGAGCCCTGAGTTGGGCTCTGTGCTGACAGCGTGGAGCCTGCTTGGGATTCTCTCTCCCCCTCTCTCTCTGCCTCTCTCCCCCTCTCTCTCTGCCTCTCTCTCCCTTTCTCTCTCTCTGTCTTTCTCTCAATAAATAAATAAACTTAAAAACAATAAAGTGGGCTTCTTATAGACAACTAATAATTGGGTCATGTTTTTTGATCCATTCTGACAATCTCTGTCTTTTAGATGAGGGTGCATTTGGACCATTGCTATTCACAATGATTTTTGATATAGTTGGATTGATATTTATCATATTCATTACTGTTTTCAACTTGTTGCCCTTGTTCTTTGTTCCTATTTTTATCTTCCACTCTTTTTATATCTTTTGTGGCTTTAATTGGGCACTTTATATGATTCCATTTTTTATCCTCTCTTAGTATATCAATTACACTTCATTTTTCAGGGTTTTTTTTAGTGGTTGCCCTAGAGTGTGCAATATACATTTATAACTAATTCAAGTTTACTTTCAACCAACACTATACCACTTTCAGGTAATGTAAGTACCTTATAATAACAAAATAATCCTAATTTCTTCCTCCTGTCCCTTGTATCATTGCTGTAATTTATTTTACTTATATATAAGCATATGCAAGAATATATATATATATAAGATATTTACATACGATTCATAAATATATTGTTGCTATTATTATTATGAATAACTATAATGTGTTAGGTTAATTAAAAATGAGAAAATAAAAGTTTTTATTTTACCTTCACCTTATTTTATTTTACCTTATTTTTTACCTTTACCTTATTTATCTTTATTTATTTTACCATACCTTATTTTACTCCTTCTTTGATGATCTTCCTTTCTTTATATAGATTTGAGTTTTGACCTATATTATTTTCCTTCCATCTAAAGAAATTCTTTTAATATTTATTGTATGGCAACAATTTTTTTTAACTTTTGCTTGTCTTTATTTTTCCTTCACTTTTAAAGGATAATTTTGAAGGATACCGAATTCTAGGTTGGTGATTTTCTTTGTCTCAACACTTTAAATGTTGCACTCCACTCTTCGAGCTTGCATGACTTTTGAGAATTTGGATATAAATCTTTCTTCTTCTATAGGTAAAATGTGGTCCCCCCCCCTTTTGCTTCTTTTATGTTTTTTCATTTTTGGTTTTCTGTAATTTGAAAATGATATACCTAAGTATAGTTTTTCATTTTTGATTTTGTACATTTATCCTGCTTAGTGTTCTCTGAACTTCCTGGATCTGTTGTTTGGTGTCTGACATTAATAGGGGGAAATTCTCTGCCATTATTTTTTCAAATATTTCTTCTGTTCCTGTTTCTTTTTCTTCTCCTTCTGGTATTCCCTTTACATATATGTTACACCCTTTGTAGTTTTCCCATAATCTTTAGATATTCTAAAATTATTGTTCAGTTGTTTTTCCTTTTTGGTTTTCAAGGATTCTATTTATATATTCCCTAACTCAAAGATTTTTTTGTTTTTCTCAGCTGTGTCCAGTCTTTAAAAGCATTTCTTCTTTTCTGTTATACTGCTTTTTTATCTCTAGCACTTCTTTATGGTTCTTTCTTAAGATTTTCACCCCTCTGTTTACATTGCCCATCTGTTCATACATGCTGCCTACTTTATCAATTAGAATGCTTTGCATATTAATTATAATTGTTTTATATTTTTAGTCTGATAATTCCAAAATCCTTGCCATGTCAGGTTCTGATGCTTACTCTGTCTCTTCAAATTTTGCGTTTTGATGCCTTTTAATTTTTTCTTGACAATGGGACATGATGTACTGGGTAAACAAAACTCCTGCTTAATAGAATGTTAGTAATGTAGTGGTGAGATGTGGGGGGAGGGGAAGTGTTCTATATTCTACAATTAGGTCTCAGTCTTTTAGTGTGTCTATGCCTCTGGGCTATAAATTCATATGTGTTTTTAAGTTTTTCCTTCTCTTCTGAAGTGAGACAGGATGAGTAGGGCAGGTTGGACTTGGGTATTTCTTTTCTTCAGGTCAGTTCGCCTCTGATATTACCTTGGCAGGTAAGGCTCTGGTTAACTACTTAATCTGAGGTCAGGCCTTGATTATAAAAACAGAATGGTCTGTCACATTTCAAAGTCATTGTATCCCCTCCCTCTACTCCCATCCCCCACTTGTTAAAGGCTGAGATGATTTTTCTGAAATTTTTGATGTGGGAACCTGGAAAAACTCCTGAAGGCAAATCTCACAGTATGACTGGTTCTCCCTGGAGTCTTTAACTCTCAGAGTTGTCTGCACTGAGCCTCTAGCAATTAATTAGTTATAGATCAGGTTTTCCTATCCCTTCACTGTTTTCCATGGTGGTTTCTGCTTGTGAGTCTATTTAGGTAAGCCACTGCTCCCTGCATTTGCCTGTCTGTCCCTCCAGCCTTATGGGCAGCAGTCTGTTCTATGTCTTCCCCCTCTCTTATGGAACCAAGAAGATTTAATGATTTTTGTCTGTTCAACTTTTGACCTGTTGTTAGGATGGAGTAGTGACTTCCAAGTTCCTTATTTGTGTGATATTGGAAACCGGAAGTCCCTTCAACTATTTTTTTAATGACATGGCATCAAGTTGATATACTACTGGAGACACTTAACTCCATACATGTTCCAGTTGCCAACATATCTCTGAAGTGTGTGGTACCTAAACCTTTACAGAGGTAATCAAGTTAAAATGATGTCTTTAGGGTGGGTTCTAATCCAGTTTGATTTGTGTTCTTACTAAAAGGGGAAATTTGGAGACAGATAGATACACATAGAAAAAAAGACCATATGAAGAGACACAGGGAGAAGATGGTCACCTATGAGCCAAGGAGAGAGGTCTGGAACAAATCTTTTCCTCACATCTCCCAGATGGAACCAACACTGCTGACATAAGACTTGATTTCAGGCTTTTGGGCTCCAAAATTGTAAGCCAATACATTTCTGTTGTTTAAGCCATACAATTTGTGGTACTTAAAAATAATTTTTTTTTAATGTTTATTTAGTTTTGAGAGATCACAGGTGGGGAAGGGGCAGGGAGAGAGGGAGACACAGAACCCAAAGCAGGCTCCAGGTTCTGAACTGTCAGCACAAAGCCTGATGCAAGACTCGAACCCACAAACTGCAAGATCATGACCTGAGTCAAAGTAGGTGCTTACCTGACCAAGACACCCAGGTGCCCCTTGTGGTACTTTGTTATAGCAGACCTAGCAAGCCTATGTAGGTTGTATAGAATTGTTCTCAAGTATAAAAAATGCTTATTACAGATAAGATTTACTTAATCACTTCTTTACTTAATCACATTATTAGGAATATTTAAACTATCTAAATATATTAACACATTATCATTCCCTCTTTGAGAAGTAAAAACCCGCTCACAGAGGGATTTCTAACATTGTTCTAAGTCATCCAGTTTGAATTTTGGTAGCTGGCCTACAGAGTCCATACTTTCAACATTACATTGTCCAGAGAGAATGTGCCAAATTGTAGGATTGTTTATTTATTTTTCCAGAATTTAGGAAGATTCCATTTTAATTGGTGAGATTTTTCAGTGTTAGTGCTTGTATTAGTTTTCTGTGATTGCCATAACAAGTTGACACAAATTGGTCACTTAAAACAACAGAAATTTGGGGCGCCTGGGTGGCGCAGTTGGTTAAGCATCCGACTTCAGCCAGGTCACGATCTCGCGGTCTGTGAGTTCGAGCCCCGCGTCAGGCTCTGGGCTGATGGCTCGGAGCCTGGAGCCTGTTTCCGATTCTGTGTCTCCCTCTCTCTCTGCCCCTCCCCCGTTCATGCTCTGTCTCTCTCTGTCCCAAAAATAAATAAATGTTGAAAAAAAAAAAAAAACAAACAAACAGAAATTTATTCTCTTATAGTTCTGGAGGCCAGAAGTCTGAACTCAGGGCTACAATCTCTCCAGAGGCCCTAGAAGAGATCCCATATTTTTGCATTTTCCAGTCTCCGGTGACTCTTTGCATTCCTTGGTGTTCCTTGGCTGCATTACTCCAATCTCTGCCTTGATGGTCACATTGTCTGTGTGAGCATATCCTTTCTATGTATCTTATAAGTCCACTTCTCATTGCATTTAGGGCCCAGATAATCCAGGATTATATTTTCATCTCAAGATCTGTAACTATTTAAAAAATGAGGTAATATTTACAGTTTCCAGGGATTTAATTTGACATGGACACATCTTTTGGGGGCTCACCATGCAACCCACTACAGCGCTATCTTGTATTTTTAAGTTAACGAAGTTTTCTTGTGATCACAGTGAACCAAAATCATTTGGGTAAAAAGCTAATGAATAAATACAGTGACAAGAGGGAAGGGAAGGAGAGAGGGTTGGAAGGATACGAGGAGATGAGAAGAAAAAGTTACTGCTAGGGAGAGTGACCATTACAAACCACTATATATTTCAATATTTGCTAGCAAAGCTTAATCCTTGTTATTTGAGAATAGTTTAAAATAAGTGAAAAAGTTATTGATTTGCTTGGGAAAAATATAGTTAAGTGTTTGTATAAAAATGGGGGAAAAGAATTTTTAAGGCAACTGAGATGATCTATTTTAAAATTATAAGCCCTTCAAAAGAGCATTAGCAGAAAGAAACAGCAATTAAGTCATCATCATAATCTACAACAGATCTGTCTTCCTACCTCTGTTTCTATGGCAAACAAATAATATTTCAGCATAGTTTTGTACTATTACTACAAGACTAAGAAACAGTTTGTCATTGGCAAGCCTTGTGAATGCAAGACATTAATGAGTCTTCTGCATATGAATGTTCATAATAACTTGCCAAATCCTAGTTTAAAATGCAGAATTATAAGAAACTGAAATGTTATTCATCATAAAGTTGGACCTTTCTTAAAAGCTTTTCACACCCTAATAATAATATAACAATGAGCATGAACAGACAATTCACAAAAGACATCCTATAAACACTAAAAATGAAGTTCAAACTCAATAATAAACAAATGCAAGTTACCCATTTTTATCCAACGGAGTGGCAGTGATTAAAAAGAATAATGATATCCAGCATAGTAAAATATGTGAATGAAAGGGCGTTTTTGTAATTACTGGTGGGGTGTAAACTAGGATAAATTTTCCTAACAGAAAGTCTTCAAAATGTGCAGATAGTTTGACTCAACCATTTCAGTTCTAGGCAGTGTATCCTTAGGATATAAAAACATATGTACTCAAATATGTATGCACAATGAGACTTTTTCTAATATGTTTATTTTAGTTACAAATTATTTGGATGACACTTTTGCTTTTGAAAAAAGAAGGCTACAGGGGTGTCTGGGTGGCTTAGTCAGTTGAGCATCCAACTTTGGCTCAGGTCATATCTTTTGGTTTGTGGATTCAAGCCCTGCATTGGGCTCTCTGCTGTCAGCACAGAGCCCACTTTGGGTCCTCTGTTCTCTTCTCTCTGCCCCTCCCCCATTCATTCTCTCTTTCTCTTTCTCTCTCTCTCTCTCTCCACCCCCCCCCCCCCATCCCCGGTCAAAAATAAATAAACATTAAAAAAAACTGTTGAGAAAAGAAGGCTACAGAAGGATATGAAGCAATTTTGTGAAAAGCATATTTTATTTACAGATCTTTTTCAAATATATGTTTCACACACTTATTACACAGAAAGAAATATCTTGCAGCAAAAACATTAAGAATATTAAAGAATATTAACTAGAATAGATATCAAAAATAGATACCAAGGTTATGTGAAACTTTTAAAATACTTATTACTTGTATTCTAATTTTTTAATAATGAATTTGAACCACATGAAAAATAAACAAGAAAGTATTTTAGTGATATTTAAATCACTCTTTAGTGGGTTCTACATCAAAGAAACATTGCCTATATGCCTATATGTTAGGCAATGTTTTATAAGCACAGTTTTTATATTTTCCCCATTAAATTTTGCATTGTGGACATATGTAGTAAATAAAAAATACACATAGAGATTTTTTAAGGTAAAAATTTGTAATTTGTTGCCATAGAGAAAAATAAATTTCATAAATTTAATAATTTAAATAATTTAAATAAATTTAAATAAATTTAAAAATTTCATAAATAAAATAAACTATAAACAAACCCAGTAATATGTTTCTGCTTGCTTCACAAGGATAGGCACTAAAATATACAGTAGATATATGTTTGACAACTTAAGAATGTTTAGGACTCAAAGAAATAAGGTTAAATGAAGGGGAAATAGGTATTAAGGTAAAATAGAGATTTTCTCTTTTTATGCATATTTATTCATATTCATATTTATTCATATTCAACTCAATTCAGTAAATATTTATTGAGCTTATAGTCATCATGTTCAAGAATGAAGAGGTTAATGAGCCATAGTCACTATTTTCCAGGAGATCAAGCCTGAATCCTCTCATATTCAAGAAATTTCTAGATTCATACAAGAGACACTTCACTAGTAGCACTCAAAAACACTGCCTAGGCAATGTGACTCTGAAATTCTAATTTTTTAGTTATTAGTTTGCTTTTATCCGTGCTGCACTGAATGCCATTATAGGCAGAAGATTGAAATTATAAACTAATACTTCCAAGGGGCACCTGGATGGCTCAGTTGGTTAAGCGTCTGACTCTGGGTTTTGGCTCAGGTCATGATCTCGTGGTTTGTAAGTTCGGGTACCATATATCAGGCTCTGCACTGGCAGTGTGGAGCCTGTGTAGGGTTCCCTTTCTCTCTCCCTCTCTCTGCCCCTCCCGCTCTCACTCTATCTCTCTCTAAAAATAAATAAAAAAACTTAAAAGAAACCACAATACTTCCTCAAAGTAAACATTATGATGCCTCTGTACCTTTGCACCTTTACCTTTTTCAATAGCAAATTGCTCTTAGCCCATTCGGGCTGCTATAACAAAATAACAGACTGCATGGCTGATAAACAACAGAAATTTATCTCTCATAGTTCTAGAGTCCGAAAAGTCCAAGAGCAAGGTGCTGACATGGTGACACTTTGGCCCTTTTGAGGGCCCTCTTCCTGGTTCAAGCTGGCACATTTTCACTGTGTTCTTCAGGGTAAAAGGGGCTGGAGAGCTCTCCAAAGCCTCCTTGATACAGCACAAATCCCATTCATGAGGACTCCATCCCCATAGCACTCCCTAAAGGCCCCACCTCCTCATACCATCATCTTTGGCATTTACAATTTCAACACATGAATTTCGAAGGGACACAAATATTCAGACCATAGCATGCTGCAAGAAGAGCTGTAAATGTGACAGGTAACACTAAGGAATGGACTCTCAGTATTGGATATTGTGGCTTTCATTTACTTTGAACTTGATCATCAAGTTGAAGGTGATTATAACTTTAACAGGTCTCTATCATCTCATGCTTTGGATCTGTTTAATTAAACATATTTTAAGTACTTATAACACGTACAAATTGTATTAAAATATATAAATTTATAAAACACACACATGTTAAAAAGCAAAATAGAACCCAAAAGACTCAAGACAAAGGGGAAACGCTACTGTTTTTCACTCTTTCCCACCCTCACTGCAGTTGCTATAGAGGCAACTATTTTAACCTATTTTCTTGCAGTGCCCTCCATGTTACTATATAATACATCTATACATATTGCACTCTCTGCTTCCTGTTAGGATATTGAAGAGTTAATTTCTTTTTTTTTTTTTTATTTTTTTTAATGTTTTATTTATTCTTGAGGGAGAGAGAGACAGAGCATGAGCGGGGACAGGGCACAGAGAGAGGGAGACACAGAATCTGAAGCAGGCTCCAGGTTCTGAGCCGTCAGCCCAGAGCCCGACGCGGGGCTCGAACTCATGAACCATGAGATCATGACCTGAGCTGAAGTCAGATGCTCAACCCACTGAGCCACCCAGGCGCCCCGAAGAGTTAATTTCTTAAACTTCCTTCCAACTTTACACTGATCCTTGCAAAGTAATCATGTATCTTAATTTTAGGTACATCAATTAACAATATTTGCATTAGAAAGAAGAAATAAATGATTCTTATAGTGTTAAGTATTGACCTTGGATTGGATTTCTTTTCTGGTAAAATTTTGTCCCCTAAAGCTGTTAATTGTTTTACATTTTATGAGAGGATTCTTTTATCAAAATGGTTATATTTCCTAACAGAACTTCATCAGAGCCATTTTGCTAGAAAACACTACAGCCACAGTGTTGAGATTCCCTTTGTGTATGACCCTGAATAGGATGAACTGTGCCCTAGGTCACAAACCTTTTCCTTCTTGATGTACTCTTTGGTATAAGGTTTAATGCACCCTTAAATATTTTCTAGAAAGTGTACAAAACAGTAAATATATGCAGTCATGCATGTCTGAAAGTCTTTAATCAACCCACACTTAAGATTGATGGCTTTTTAGGAAACAGAAACAGGCAAAGAGCTCTTAAATATAAGAAAAAAGTAAGAGACAAATTAGTGCTATCGAACATTTGACTAATAGGTGTTCCAAGAAAGAGACAAATAGAACTTGGGGCAGGATGTTGTGGGAAAAAATAAATAAATAAATAAATAGCCATAAATCTCCAAATTGAAAGAGCAAGCTGCAATTCTTCCTTGGAATTTTTAAGAGATATTCCATTGCCAGCTAGCATCTAGTGTTATATATGAGAAGTCTGAGGATATTCAGGTTTTCATTTCTTTGCAGTACCTTCTACACTCTGGAAGATTTTAGGATCTTTCTTACCTCTAGAATTCTAAAATGTCATAAAGATGTGCTTTTCTGTCAGTATTTTAGAATACTCTCAGTGTGAGCCTTTATGGTTCTTTAGTTCCAGCAAGTTTTTATTTTTGTTCTGTTATGTAAATTTGTTTCTTTTCCTTTTCTGAAACTCTTATCATGCAGATGTTAGATCTCCTAGATTTGTCTTTTACGTCTCTTCTTTAAAAAAAATTATTTTAGGGGCGCCTGGGTGGCGCAGTTGGTTAAGC
>NW_024412376.1:109414661-109475053 GCF_014898765.1 Herpailurus yagouaroundi
AAATAAATAAAAAACGTTGAAAAAAAATTTTTTTTAAATAAAAAAAATTATTTTAGTTTTTTGTTGTTTTTTTCCATTTTTCTGAGAAATGTTTTTAATTTTATTTTCTAAACTTTCTGCTGATTTTCAAATATTTAATTTCCAAGAACTCTGTGTTTTCTTTAATTGCTTTTTATGGTGGCATGGTTAATGAAAATCAGTCTGTTTTGTAAACATATTGGAGCAAATCATTTTTATTATTTTTATTATTCTCTGATCTCAGTTTTCTCTTTTTCTTCTGGGACTTTTTTTTTTCCTGTTTATCTTGTTTGTCCTTAACATAGTGGCCTTGTTTTTATGAAGCATGATAATTTTCAATTGTCCATTAAAAATCTGGCTGTGACCTCTCTTTAATTCTACTTTCAGTTGGCAGCCCTGTTAGTGATCAGACAGAGAGCCAGGAGACTCACAGAATGTCAAAATACCAGACATCTGTTTACTGGGATTCTTCATTATCTCCAGAGAAAAGCCTTCATACTCTTGTCTAAGAATTAAATTCCTGACTCCTCTTTCTCCTATCCAATCTCAGTGGGGTGTGTTAGTGTGGACATGGGGTTGGGATGAGTGTATGCAGACTTTGAACTAATCCCACGTTTCCAGCCCATCATCTCATTACCATTGCCTTTCTGTCTATGGTTCTACAGGATATGTTGCTTCCTTTCTTCTGAGCCCTTTCTCCAAGCATTTATCCAAGCTAATGTCTCCTCTGAGGTGCTGCATCAGTTACCACTCTTCCACCTGCTTTTCATTTTCCAAAGTTCTGTGAAATCTGTCATCCATTGATAGCCCCCTCCTATCTTTTGGCAATTCTTGGTTTAACTGCATGTTTCTTAATTATCAAGTATTTGTCAAGTACCTGCTTTGCTTGTGTGCTCTGAAAGGTACAAGAGAACTTCAAGAAACAAAGACTGTGCCCTGAAGAAACCTATAATTAATGGAAGAGAAAAGGCTGATACAAGTAATAGTGATCAATGGGCAGTATTATACAGCATTGAATTATGGGCCCCAGTCTTATAGTACTGTGGGTGTTCAGAGGACTTGGAGAGAGCTCTGAAAGACAAAAATATTTCTGAACTTGTGGAAGAAAGACAATTTATTGAGAGTACATATTGTTGATCATTCTGGGTCTTTATTCTTTATTCAGGAATGTGAAGATTTTACAGACTATTAGGAAGGCTGACTGGCTAGTGCAAAGGTTAAATGTTGAAGAGTAGTAGCAACAGGTAATCAGTACTTTAGGGTTTAAACTTCATGTGATAGTAATGATGATAATAAAAAATGCAAGAATTTATATGTTGCATGGAAGTTGATTTCTCATAACTCTGTTGAACAGATAAGAAAAACAAAGTGCTGATAATTTAATTTGTCCTTGCGTAAAAGAAAGAGTTCCAGGAACCCAGCCTGGGGATGTAGACCTGATGTTTGGTCTGAGGCCCTTTTCAATGCATGTGGTCTAAAGCTAATTTCTGGTGATAATTTATAGGTTTTGTTTCTTTTACGTAAGAATTCTTGCACATACCCAGAGATGTTACTAGCTGAACATTATAATGCATAATTGTAAAGCAGAGGCATACTTTTACAAAATTATTTTGAATCATACCTTTTGTAGTCTTCGTTGATCCATCCACTTGCTCCCTAATGCATTCAATATTTTATTCATTCTTTTCATGTAGGTGCTGAATGCTGGTAATGGAAATGAGTGAGCAAAAGGCTCATTTTATGGATGTAAAGGGATAATATTCATATTTATTTGTTTTACATGATTCAAGCAACTAATTTAGTTTTTTGGATTATTAGCATTATTTCTAGCCCATGCTAGTGTTTTTTTAATTAATTAATTAAAATTCCAGTATAATTAACATACAGTGTTATATTAGTTTCAGGTGTACAATATCATGATTGAACAATTCTATACATTATTCAGTGCTCATCATGATAAGCGTACTCTTAAACCCCTTTCTTTACCTATTTTACCTATCCTCCTCACTTTCCTCCCCTCTGGCAACTAGTTTGTTCTCTATATTAAAGTCTTTTTTTGTTTGTCTTCTTTGTTTATTCATTTGTTTTGTTTCTTAAATTCCAGTATGAGTGAAATTATATGGTATTTGTCTTTCTTTGACTTGTTTCACTTAGCATTATACCCTCTAGATCCATCCATGTTTTTGCAAATGGCAAGATTTCATATTATATATATGAATAATATTTCATATTGTATATATGATATATATAATATGTTCTTTATTTCATGTTAGTAAGGATATTCAATTTGAGTTTAATCATAAAGGATAAAGCAACAACCTAAACCATAAGAAGATAGCAAAACAAAGAGATTCAACATAACAAATTACATGGAATATTCAGCAAGTCAAAATGTTCTTACAAAAGCAACTTTTGTGAGTTTTTTTTTTAAAAGCTGAGGTAAAGCTATGCTATTTGTATACAACATCTTCTTTATCCATTCATCTATCAGTGGACATTTGGGTTGCTTCCATATCCCGGCTATTGTAAATAATGCTGCAATAAACATAGGGGAGCACATATCCTTTTGAAGTAGTGTTTTAATTCTCTTTGGGTAAATACATAGTAGTGGAATTACTGGATCATATGGTAATTCTATTTTTAATTTTTTGAGGAACTTCCATACTGTTTTCCACAGTGGCTGCACCAGTCTACATTCCCACCAATAGTGCACAAGGGTTCCTTTCTTTCCACATCCTTGCCATCCTTGTTTCTTGTATTTTTGATTTTAGCCATTCTGACAGGGATAAGGTGATATCTCATTGAGGTTTTAATTTGCATGTCCCTGATAGTAAATGATTTTGAGCATCTTTTCATGTGTCTGTTGGCCATCTGTATTTCTTCTTTGGAAAAATGTCTGTTCATGTCTTCTGCCCATTTTTAAGTCAGATTATTTGTTTTTTTGGTGTTGAGTTGTATAAGTTCTTTAGATATTTTGGATAGTAATCCCTTATTGGATATGTCAATTGCAAATAATCTTCTCCTGTTCAGGGAGTTGTCTTTTCGTTTTGTTGATAGTGTCTTTGCTGTGCAAAAGGTTTTTATTTTGGTGTAGTTCCATTAGTTCAACTTTGCTTTTGTTTCCCTTGACAGAGGAGATATATTTAGAAAAATGTTTCTACAGCTGATGTCAAAGAGATTACTACCTATGTTTTCTTCTAGGAATTTTATGGTTTCATGTCTCACATTTAGGTCTTTAATTTGTTTTGATTTTGTTTTTGCGTATGGTATAAGAAACTGGTGAGGTTCATTCTTATGCATATAGCTATCCAGTTTTTTCAACACCAATTGTTGAAGAGATTTTTGCCTCCTTTGTCATAGGTTAATTGACCAAAAAACCATGAGTTTATTTCTGGGGACTCTATTCTGTTCTATCGATCTATGTGTCTGTTTCTGTCATGATAGTGTTTCTGTTTTGTTTTTTCATTGAAGTCTTCTCACAATCTGAAAAACAGTTCACCTTTCCCTCTGTCTGATAACCCACAGCAAGAACAAAATGGCCAGGTATTAGAGTTAACAAATATATCCCCAAAATACTTTTTCCAAAATATTTTAAAAATATTTTGGGTTTAATAGAACCCAAAACACAATGTATTCAGAACATTTTCCCTCTTGATTTCTAAATTCTGACTCATTTATGTGTAACTCAGTGCTACATTATTTTGTGAGAGTGGTTCGATGTCCAAGATTTTTCATGAGTTTTTGACATTTATTCTTTTTCAGTCCTAAACTCCAAGTACCCCCACTCCATCCCACTCCCATCCCACCAGGAAAGCTCATTATATTTACACAGCCCTAAATATCCAGGTTCTGCTTAAAACCAAAAATACAAAAAGTTTGAGTGAAAGGCATATATTCATGGCCTTATTCCATATCTGTCCCTCCCACTGAATGAAGGATATTTCAGAAAAACAAGAGCTATGGAAGGAAAGGAAAGGAAATTTCTTTCTACTAATGTTTTGGCTTATATGTGTTCTGCTGGATTTTCCCCACATGCAAGTGTGATCATGAAGATAGAGCAGGAAATTCTTTTTCCTTGAAGAATATACTGGCATGGGTATTTTTATTGGAACCTGGGCTTTTGTAAAAGCTATGTTGAATCAGAAGAAGAAACAGTGGTGGAAAGTTTCAGCCTCATTCTGTCTTCTCCTCCTTTTCACCCCCAAGGCAGGGGGGAACCCACAGAGAGTATGCAGCACATTCCAAGAGAGTTGATCATTACTGTGTTTTAGCAGTCCTTAAAACTTATAAATAAATACCAGGTTCAATTAACCTGGTGGAGCCTGTAGTTTCATATCTTTTCACTTTCCAAATGTTCCTATTATTTCTGTGGTCATTGCCGTTGTTATTATTACAGGCATCTCACTATGTTTTCAAACAAAAGCCTGGCTCCCATTTATAAAAATGTCATACAAATTAAACTCTCTGTAAAATTTTAAGGAAACATTTTAAAACTAAAACTGCACAGGTTCAATCTGAACTTCATTAATGGCCTCCTTGAAGCCAAACATAGTCTTGAGAGGCCTATTA
Source organism: Herpailurus yagouaroundi (assembly GCF_014898765.1). Lineage (NCBI taxonomy): Eukaryota > Metazoa > Chordata > Mammalia > Carnivora > Felidae > Herpailurus > Herpailurus yagouaroundi. The sequence continues at coordinate 109,419,249 of NW_024412376.1, forward strand.
GTGTGATCTGGAGATGCTGAAGGCCCACATAGTTTCTTAGAGTCCAAAAATGCCTCCCTCGAGCTGGCATCATTCCCTGAACTGTGTTGTTTGAGGCCTTTACTGGGTCCAGGTAAAATTCACATCTTATTTCTTTCTCTTGATTCTGTCAGCTAAGAAAAAATATAAGACAGCACTACCCTGCCTGGAGAATTAGCAGCCAGACGAAGGGCCTTCTTTATTGGCAGGACTGAGAGAGTTTTTCTGCTTCCATGTAAGTGGAATGTCCTGATGTTGCCCTGTGGCGCATGCATTTATGGTTCCTTAATTAAAAATGCACATTCCCTCATGCTATGGCCAAATACATAACAAGGCATTCATGGGAAATAGAATTCTTCATAGGACCCTCAGTGTATCTGAATCTTCCTGAAAAGGAAAATTTATGAAGGCACTTCTGATCCTTAGGCTGTAGGATCAGACCCAGTGGTGAACAGGCTTACTTTTAAATAGCCTATTTCCAACTGTAGTAGGAATGACTTTCATTACTCATCCAACTAATATTTATAAATGACTTCCTATGTACTAAGCACCATCTTATGTGCTGGGAGAACAATGGTGAGCAAGACAGATGAAATAGATCCCTCAAGGAACTTGTAATAGAGTGATAGAGACAGACACAGAAAAGCATACATTTTTTTAAAAGAATGTTTTGGATAATAACTCTAAAGAAAATGAAAGCAAGATAACAGGATGGAGAATAATAGGGTGTGTATATGTGTGTGTTGTAGGGGTGGCAGCTATTTTAGATATGCAATCAGGGAAGGACTTCCTAAGGAGTTGGCATTTAAGAGATATCTAGATATAATGAGACAATGAAGCATGGAATATCTAGGAAGAACCCATTCCAGAAGGACAGAAAGGTGAGGGCCAGGGCCCTGAGGTTAAGATGAGCTTCATACACTTTAGGAGAAACAAAACAAAACAAAACAAAACAAAACAAAACAAAACAAAACAAAAAAAAAACAAAAAAAAACCAGTCTGGATTGAGGGAGTTAAAATAGGAGAAAGAAAGTATTAGAAGATAAGGTTAAAGTATGTGATGTGTTGAATGACTAGCCCAATTCTTTACCTCTCACTGTCCCACCAAGGTTAAAATATATCTCTTGCTCCTGACCTTGGGATTGTCCAAAGAAATTACATGGTTTTCTTTGGTGAATGGCACGTGAGCAGAGACAATAGGATGGCAATTCTGAGCAGAAAATTTCAGAGGCTTGGCACATTTCCATTTCTACTGTAGCTAACTCACTCGTCCTAGGAGAAGGATGAGAGAGGCAGGTGGAACCTTCCAAATTGCTGCAGCCTGAGCAGTTCTGCTTCAGGAATGACTAGCTGAAACAGATCCACTAGCCAACTCACAGATCTGTGAGGATAAATTATTGAAGTCTTTGAGATCTGTGGTTGTTTTTCATGCAGCATACTGTGGCAATGGCTAATCAACACAAATACCTGATCATTTAGGATCTTGGGAGCCTTGCTAAAAAGCCAGACATTTCTGGGGCTCCTGGGTGGCTCAGTCAGTTAAGTATCCAATTCTTGATTTCAGCTCAGGTCATGATTTCACCGTTGTGACATTGAACCCCCGATTGGGCTCTGCACTGAATGTGAAGCCCAATTAAGATTCCCTCTGCCCCTTCCCAGCTAAAAAAGAAAACAAAGTCCGACATTCCTCTAAAGTGTAATGGAAAGCCATCTAGATGGTTTTAAGTTAGGAAATTTCACAAATTGATTTCAGTTTTTAAAAAGATTATTGTTTTAAAAGATCTTCACTTTCTGAAGAATAGACTATAGAAAAAAAGTGGTATCAGGCAGTTCAGGAGCAGTGATTCAGGAGGAAGATGTTGGTGGCCAAGACACTCCCTTGTTTATCAAGAAAAAAAAAGTAAAAATCGTAAATTATGATTTCTATCTTAGCAACTTGGCAAATATATTAGTCAGTGAAATCAAAGGCATTAATTTGTTTTGTGGTAGAGATCTGTGCTTTACAACTGGTATGAGTGTTGATATAGTGTAATCAGTCAAATCTAGGAGAAGTATTATCTTTTTTCCACAGGGGAGGCAAGGAAACCCAGAGCTTGAAATTAGGAAGAATCTCTTCTGATGGTAATTTTTAAATATAAAAGGGACAAGCCAGGGCATGGAGAGAAGAATCCAAATTGTTTTGTTGGTGCTATACTTTCAGGCCTCAAGAACTGACAGATATTATGTGGTAAGAAGGAAAGTGCAGGAAGAGAAAAAGAGCCCACTTGGTCAGTAAGACAAGATAACTCATGTCTAAAAGGTCTCCCTAAATAATCTTGAGCAAGGGGTAGTCTTCCTCAGGTTTCTGTTTACCCACCAGAAAAATGGGATAATTGCCTGACCTTCTTTTTAGTTTATCCTGAGTGTATTCATATGCTAAAGTACTTTAACGAAAAGTATGAAATACTCTATCTATGGAAAGTAAAATTATTAAACTTGAAAACCAGTCAAGGTCTTTGCTAGTGAAATATAATTAGTACTATAAATGCAAAAATTCCTGCTAATTTACTTCAAATATTATAATTACTAACATATCCAGGGAATTTTCATTTTTACTGAATACAGGTTAGAATAATTCTGAGTAAGTGTGACCCACTGTGTCTGCTCTTATATTTAAATTTTGAGCTAATATGTCCTAACATTGTAGCAGAAAATACATTCAGACTTTAAAGGTTCTTTGCTGTTGTGGAGGTATTAGAGGATTTGAATTGTTCCAGACAGTGAAATTTAAATGCTTTTTTCTCTCTCAGAAGAAAAAAAAAAAGTCTACTAAAATTACAGATAATTCCCCAAGTCTAAGACTTCACCCACAGCACACACGAGTTGTCCATTCTAATGTTTGTGCTTAAAGAGAAACAAGAAATAATGTGAGCTCTCGTGCATGCTTTTCCAATCTCTCCTGCCCACTTCTCTACAATCCCTGTGTCCTTTGAGGGAAAATTCTCCTCCACTTACAACGACAACCATAAAATCTTCATGTGAACTGACATTTTCTAAACCAAACTGCCCACTTACATTTTATCATTTGGTAAAAAATATTCTTGATCTTGTGTTCCAAATTAAACCAAAATGAGGCCATAAGTGGGAAAGTTGGGTAAGGCAGTGAGGACACTGTCCAGAGGAGTGTGACCTGGCCAGCTGGGTTTCCTTCTCAGGTAATAGGGAATTTCAGAGTTGCCAGCAGAGGTGACCAAAAGGCAGAAGTGTTTCTTCATTTCCTTTACCCTTTCATGTCCAATAAGGCAGAAGGGAGTTCTGGAGGGAGCCCACCGTCCAGTCTGGGATTCAACCTCCTCACTTTGCACTGTATTTATGGCTGTTATTGTGGCCTCTTGCCTTGTACAAGCCGACAGCGGACTCTCTGTTGATTCTCCTGGTGAAATAGCAACAAGTCCTTCCTCTCCTTAGCTTCCTGGCCTTCATATCATCATATGTTGTGGGAAATTATAGGTGGATAAATCAAATACTTCCCGAAACGCAAATGTTGCCGTGACTACCACTTCTTGCTGGCAGCTGGAGGGCAGCTAGGGTAGCACTTGATGGCTTTTTCTGTTGAGATATTAATAGTTCCACACTGCTGTTTCAACTGAGTTGGTTCTTGATCTCATGTTTGCTTTGGCTTTTTTTTTTTTTTTTTTTTTTTGCATGAGTATTGTTTATAGCACTTCATGAGCTATGGCCTTTGAGCTTTAAGGAGAATGTATGCACAACTGTGTGTGTGAATGAATATGTGTATTGTGCAGCTTGAGGATGAGAGGCTTTCATGATATTTTCAGAGGTCTGTGAGGCAAAAATGGGTTAAATACTATTAGTCTTGCTAATAAAGGTGTCACTCAGAGTAGCTCCAGGAAACTGGCGTTAAGCCATTAGGACACCATCTAACCCACACTCTGATGGGATATAATAAAAACTAGGGAAGCTACCCAGATTCCATTACCTAACTACTTTTAGACCTGAACTTGTACCCTCCTTCAGACTTCACATTCGAGAATCCTTCAGCTTAGAAACTAGATGTTCCTTTTAAGCCTACTACCTTATTATTGATAGGTTATTTGAACAATTTATCCTTTTGATTTGAACCTTCTTTGCGCTGGATCAAAAAAGGGGAGAGGAATTTGGAAGGGCTAGCAGGGGGTTGGGGGGAAGAATGAGAAACTAGAAAAAATTCCCTTGTTTTTAATTAGGCTTCCTTGATGTCACTCCCCCATTCTGAATCCAGAACCACAGATTTCAAGGTTCCAGGGCCTCTGACTAAGTGGGAAAGCAATTAGGACGTGTAATTAGGACGTGTAATATAAGTTTTGGTGGTTCTAAGAATAAAAAGGCCTTTAAGACCTGTCTTTCATCTACTACTAATTCAAAGACTCCATTCCAACCATCCAAGCCATATGGAGCCTGTTTCTTTCAATGTCTAACAGATGAAATGGGTTACTTCCCTCTCTGACTTGGATTGACTTGACTGGCCCCAGAAGGCATCTGCACTTAGTTTGGTGCTTCCTGTTGTCTGGTTTCCTGAAGATGATCCTTCCTTTCCAGGATGCTTGGACTAGAAGAAGGGTGTGGCTTGGCTTCTTATCTTTGTTCAATCCTCCTCTCCAACTGCTTTATCAGACAGGATCTGACAATAGCTCTCTTTCTAACCTCCTAAACATGTCTATTTAGCAGGTTATATCATCTTTTCTTGATCTCTTTGAAAGTAATCCAGTGGATGGAAGAGCCCCAAGTGTGTAGGCATTTCCTGCCTTTAGATATTCTAGAAATAAGCTGCCACAGATTAATTTAGCACTTCTCAACTTTGTTCAAAAAATTTACAAACACCAAAATGAACAAAGTTGGAATAATAATAAAGATTGTTATGAAGCTAGGGGGAAATTAAAATGACTTTTTCTTTTTCTTTTTTTTTTTTCAACATTTATTTATTTTTGGGACAGAGAGAGACAGAGCATGAACGGGGGAGGGGCAGAGAGAGAGAGAGACACAGAATCGGAAACAGGCTCCAGGCTCTGAGCCATCAGCCCAGAGCCCGACGCGGGGCTCGAACTCACGGACCGCGAGATCGTGACCTGGCTGAAGTCGGACGCTTAACTGACTGCGCCACCCAGGCGCCCCAAAATGACTCTTTCAAATATGTATCACTGGAAAATAGAGGGTAAAAGTTTGGCCATATAATTTATTCTCCAAAGGGAAGTGAGTCTTTTGTCCCATGTAATGACTCCTCAGTCTCTGAAGGCCAAGCCAGAAATAATTTCTGTTTATATTCTAGTTCTTATTCTGTCTTGTTGACCATGGATTACCTTGGGCCTTAATTCTTAATTATTTGGACCTCATGATTTCTTATTTAGGACATTGTAGCTACTCTAACTTTTGCATCTTTTAAATATCCCTTAATACAGAATCATTGTCTTAAACACTTCATATACCCACTGTAACTCATAGATTAGGCACCTTTTGCCATCATCTGAAATCTGAGATACTTTGTAAAAATAAGCTATTTCTTGAAGTTACATTGTTTCTAAGTTCCTAGGTTGCCATTTAGGACACTGAACCACGAGTAACAACTTGGTATCCATAGGAAGCCAAAAACGTGGAGAGAGAGGGAAATAGAATATAACATATGTTAGAGGTAGCATGAATTATCCCAATGACATGCTTTAACAAAATGTTTTGTTCAGGGCACTCTGTTCAGGAGAATTGAGTTGAAGGTTGCCAACCAAAATGGTCAATTAGTGTCTAATCAAGACAGCTAAAATAAATAGTTGGCTCCCATCTTCGAGCATGTCTCAGGTCTAAACTGTTTTGAATGAATTTGGCCTGCCTGACAGATGTCAACTGTGAGTGAGCCACCTGTGAGGCTGTAGTAAGAAAAAGAGAGCAGACTTCTTAGGGCTGCCAACTGAACTCACCCACTGAACCAGATGCTTCCATCCCGACTTCAGATTTGCTCCTCTGCATGAGGGACTGATATGTGAAACTGAGGTCAGAGATTCCACAACCTGAGTTTACTTCAGAACTTTGAAATAGTCACCAATTCTTGATAACTCTTTGATAGTGTGTTCTTATAGCAGAATTCTTTTCTTTTTGTCCCTTCTCCTCTTCCTCCTTCCCTCCCTGCCACCGTCTCCTTCTCCCTCTCTCCCTATCTCTCTCCTTTCTTCCTCTCATTTTGACATCTGTACTTAGCATTTCAATTTTCTATAGCCATTCTTACCTTTTTTTGTTTAGGAAAAGACATAAAAACCCGTTTTAAAGTTATATCATCTTCGATCCAATAGGAAAGTCTCCAAGATACAGAAAATAAGACTAAGGAAGGCAAACTGGGGCAAAGTTTTAGTATATTTTCACACTTCCAATAAATAAAATCCTTTTATTCTGAAAATGTATTTTTCCTTTAATAATCAAAACATTTATTGCTCAAAATCCAACATTTGTTGGGGTTCTCTGTGTAATTGGTTATTTACTGCAACTGACCATGAATCTTTTGTCTTCATGTGAATTTCTCCTTTCTCTTTTCAGGTCTCTTTGCTAGAATATCTTATTCTTCTTTAGATTACCCTCCCTCCTAATGCTCCAAAACTGGAAATTTATTTAACATTTTTTAGTAACCTCTGTTAACTTTAAAATATTTTTTCTTGAATTTATTTTCCCTAAAGTCTAATCCATGCACTGATTTCAGATGATTTTTTTCTTCACTAGCCCAGCCTTTCCCCACTACACTTATCATGGTCTTATGTGTCTCCTTTGTTCATGTTATTTCCTTCACTTTGTGTTCTTCTCTAATTCAGTATAACCTATTTACTCCATGGACTATCTTGAAACTTGCTTTCTCCAAGGGATTACCGTAATATTCTTTACATACTAGAATTGTAACAATTTTCATTATGTGGCCTAGTTTCTTGCTTAAGTTTCTATGGCTCACATGATACAGTGACTTTATTTACAGCAAACATTAGAGCTGATTCTTCTCTATAATTCTTCTCCAATGCTTGGCACTGAGTAGATTTCCAAACTATATACTGATTGAGTACATTAAGTTTCTTTTTGTGTTTCCTCATTTATTTATGTAATAATCACAATGGTATACTGCAGCTGGCATATACTGGCTTGTGGAAGCTGACTGTTAAATTTTCAAGAGTTTTACAAACTGTTGATATTAAAAATTAAATCAGATAAATGTCATGAAATCAATTAAATTAAAAGCAAAGGTAAAAAGGGGCGCCTGAGTGACTCAGTCAGTTAAGTGTCCAACTCTTGATCTCAGCTCAGGTCATGATCTCACTGTTGATTCGTGAAATCAAGACCCACATCCTGCTCTATGCTGACAGCACAGAGCCTGCTTGGGATTCTGTCTCTCCCTTTCTCTCTCTCTCTACCCCTTTCCCACTCACGCATATGCTCTCTTTCTTTCAAATAAAAATAAACTTAAAAAACACAAAGGCAATAAATACTCAAAACTTATCACTGCTTAATTGTTTCTACACATTTTACTATTATGTGTGCTCTTGAGGTTATTTATATATATATATATATATATATATATATATATATATATATACCAAATGGCAAGATTTCATTCTTTTTGATTGCTGACTAATACTCCATTGTATATATATATACCACATCTTCTTTATCCATTCATAAAGTAATGTATTCTAATATTATTTGTACATTGTTTGTTAAACAACCTTTATATCAATACATTTATAATGAATGCATATAAGTATTTTTATATATGCACACTTTTCCCGATTTTCCCATGTATACAATATTTAATTTCTTATATTTTCTTCCTTTTATTACCTAGTCCTGTTTTCTTATTGTTTCTGTAAGAAGGAATTTCTTTTTCCTTATAATATTAACTATTAATATATGGCCATCCAAAGAATCAGTCAGTTGTAAGGGGAGGTAGTAAGAGTGGCAATATATTTTTATGGCACTTGTATTTACTTTAGAGAACAATTAATGTACCAAATTCTGGTATTCATGATGATTTCTTTTTCAGGTAGATTGTAGCCACTTGTTACTCAAAATCTAAGATGTTTGTGCATCTGGAATAACTGCCTACCTCACCCGCAATGGTACCTGTTCAGGATATTATTTTTTGTGTGTAAAGAGAGAGACTATAGGAAGTAGATAAAGATATGTAGCTTTAGAAATAGCAATAGGCAACCAGGCAAACCTCCATTAGATATTAAATTTTAAAACTTGGGGCACCTGGGTGGCTCAGTCAATTAAGTGTCCAACTCTTGATTTCGGCTCAGGTCATGATCTCATGGTTTGTGGGACTGAGCCCATATCGGGCTCTGCACTGACAGCATGGAGCCTGATTGGGTTTCTCTCTCTCTCCCTCTCTCTCTCCATGCCCCTCCCCTTCTTGCACCCTCAAAAAAATTAAAATTTATCAAGTAATGAAATTTTGGGTTTGTGAAGTGAATGGACAGACTCATTTAACTTGATAGTACATATTTTATTAACTAATACTTTACTGTCATTCAGGGGTAATTCTAAGTTTCGTGAGGCTGATGATTACAAAATTTAGGGGGCCCCATTTTAAAAAAGGAATACATAATTATATGTAAAATATCAAGTTATAAAAGTGAATATTTGCTTAAAAATTACAAATTTCACAAAGCTGACACATAACATGAATGTTATAGCATCTAGAAAAATAACATGCTAACAATTCATACTGCCTTTTCATATGAAGGCAATTATGCAAAAACATCTTTTATACATAGGATAGAAACATAATTTAATTTTTCTTCTAGAGTAATCAATAAAAATTTGTTTTTTATGACTCATAGTTAGAAAAATTTCCCTCAACTTCATAACTTATTAGAAATGTCATGTAAATGTTTAGGATTGTTGTCAAATCTGGGACAACCTCTTTCATATATCTTTCATATATGACCTATAAGATTTCAAGAGTTTTTGGTGTGTGTGTAATGATTATTTGTAAATACTCTTTGAATTGGCACTCATTAACTATGTGTTATTGATGTCCTCATTGTAGTGATGTGTTTTATATTTTCTTTGTCAATGTCAGTGTATTTTTTTTTTTTTTATCGAATCAACAAGAGATCAACAAGAACCAGTAAAATATAATAATTAGCCAAAGAAAGGGAATGGGCAAAATTATATTCTAGCAAAGGTGAGCAGTCCTGTTGGATAGAGTGTAGTGTGCAGGTTAAGACAGGAGGGGCCAAGAGGCAAAAAAGAAGAAAAAAAAAGTCTCAGAGCCAGAGAGGAGTAGGGAAATAATATCACTTCCTGGCAGCAGCTTAAAGATAAACGATCATAAAAAGGTCTGCTGGTGGATCATTAACCATATGAAGGGTGGTCTAATGGAAATGATAAGACCATTATAGCATCAGAGAAAGCCAAGTGTGAATCCTAGCTCTGCTACTTAGTAACATAGGAGACCTTGCTACCAATGACTTACATGGAAATGCCTGCAAACAACATACATATATCCCACTCAGCCAAACGAGCTGTCCTCAAATCTCAGCCAGATCCCCAAAATGCTTGTGGCTCTTCCAACACCACCCAATATAAGGGGAAGTGTGATAGATGAGAAATTTGAGTGGAAAAAGTCAGTAGTATTAATCAACTGCAGTGAAAATATCTAACATTTTGCAATTTTTGTTTGTTTTACATATTTCTAGGGGCTTCTCATGTGGCCTTAGGATGGACTGTGCTAGTGAGAGACCCTGAAGTTTATGTTTTATCAGCCTCACAGTAAGTGAGCCTCTGTTGGCAATGTCATGATGGGAACAGTATTTGGGGTGTTTCCTACACAACCACGATAACCACATCACCAAGGTGGAAATTGAGGCTAATTCTGAAGTGACTGCACTCTTGCCATTTTCATCTCATGCACTTATAATAATATCACCTTTCTCTGTGTGGCAAAGGTCTGTCTTTTCACTGCTGCAGAAAGTAAAAAGTGCATGTTATGGGACTACTGAAAAGGGGTTCTAGAAATGACTGTATTCATTTGCTGCTCTGGCAAACTTCAATTGATTGGAAAAGGCAAGAGGTGGTGGAAGGTCCACAGTAACATATTACCTGTCACACAAAGTTGCTCTTGAAAACTCAACACATTTCAGGCCTGAGGAAGATATTTTTAAAATATAAAACCCAAATTTCTTACTTTCTGAATATTAGGCAAAAAAGAACCATGTTTTTATAAGTGAAAAACATTGTTTGCAGTTCATTAAGCTTTGTACTATTGGATTACATGCTGAAACTCACAAATGCTTGTTATAAAAGGCTTTTATTTTATGATATTACTGCTCCTCTACGTCCTTCTGAATGTGTTTTCTTTCCTCTACCAGGCCAGGGCTTGTTAATCTTGGCTATAAAATAGAGTCATGGGAGTACTTTTTTTTTTTTTTTTTTAATTTTTTTTTTCAACGTTTATTTATTTTTGGGACAGAGAGAGACAGAGCATGAATGGGGGAGGGGCAGAGAGAGAGGGAGACACAGAATCAGAAACAGGCTCCAGGCTCCGAGCCATCAGCCCAGAGCCCGACGCGGGGCTCGAACTCACGGACCGCGAGATCGTGACCTGGCTGAAGTCGGACGCCCAACCGACTCCGCCACCCAGGCGCCCCAAGTCATGGGAGTACTTTAAAAAAAAAAAAAACAAAAACAAAACAAACAAACAAACAAAAAAACCCCAAAAACCATTACCTAAGGTATCCTGAACTATTCCACAACTTAAAACAAACAAACAAACAAAAAAAACACAAACCCTAAATGATTTTGACTCACACGGAGGGCTGAGAACCAATGTACCAAACAAATATTGGGGCAAGACATCTCTAGGTTAAACTTGAGTAAGCCCATTACTGTATTCAGATTTAGAAAGGAAATGGAGTCAGGCTGGCTTGTCCTAGTCAGCTAGCATTGCAGCTCCCCCTACTGGGAAGACAAGCTTTAAAAAATTAGTATTTACTCTATTTTCCATAAATACAGTTGGTTCTATTTCAGCTATTGGCAAAATAAATTCAATCTTGATTAACAGCAACAAAATACCAAATACTGTATTTTATAAATTAAATAGAATTCCTAGTTTTGCAGCCTTGGTAGAAGGTAAGGCAGATGTGGATAAACATATCAATGTGCTTCTTCAAACATTGAAGATTATTTGAAGGAGGCATTGCATTCTATCTTTACTTCATATCTCAACTTGATATTTATTCCGAAGAATTCCAACCCATACTTACTGGCGAATGAAACAACTTTATCACAGAAAATAGTAAATAAGATAGAAATGTGCACTTTGGCTCCTGACCTATCTGACATAACTTCTTCCTTTAACAACCCATTTAGGAAAAAGTACTCTGACTTTGACCTTTACTATTTTGCTAAAAATTAGTTTTGAAAGTCCTCTGATTTCCAGCTCCACTGTTGGGGGAGAGAAGAAAGAACGGTCTCTTGCTTCACTTTTCCCTTGGCCCAGAGCATAAGGGACTGATGATCAGAGCTGAATCTAATTCATTTACATCCAACAAGTACCATAATATAGAAAATATAAGATAAAAATTTGATCTCGTCCCTTCCCTGAGAAAATGCATGCTAACAATCATTATAAGAAATAGTATCATGCAGTGGTGAAGAGTAAAGGTTCTGATACCAGGTTTCTTGACCTCCAATCTGGCTTCACCATTAACTAGCCCATCCCAAACAAGCTACTTAATGCAGGTGTGCTCTGGTTTTCTCATGTGTAAAATAAAACTGATATTAGTACCTATTTATAGAGTTACTTGAGGATTAGATGTCATAATATTTTTATAAACTACAGATCGATCACCGTCTGGTATACAGTAAGGACTATATTTGTTAGCTGTTTTCATAATATTAACTAATACTTAGTTATTTACCTGTATGCCAGGTACTCTTCTTAGCATATATTACTATACATTATTTTAAAATTTTAACTTTTTTTTTCCTTGTATTTTCTTGGTTTGCTACCCCCAATTTAGTCAAAGTTGCCTGCATTGTGCTTATTACCTCAGTGGAGACATGTGAGACTATAAATACATAGTTTTGAATTGAATTTAAATGATATTCACACATCGTGATTCTCTGGTATGTCTCTTTTATTTATAGAAGTTCCCCTTCCCTTGTCTTTTTATTGAAGGTAACAGATTTTATGTTCTGTAGTTTCCCATAGTCTGGATTTTGCTAGTTGTATCTCTGCAGTGTCATTTGACATGTTCCTCTGTCCCCTGTTTCCCCTGAAATTTGTTGATTTTATCTAGAAAATTGATAAAATCCAGGTTTAATCCTTTTTTTTTTTTTTTTTTTTTTTTTTTTTTTTTTTTTTGCAAAACTACTAGGTGGTGTGTTTTTGGTTTTTTGTTTTTTTTTTAATCGGGGGTACATAATATTTGATTGTCTCTGTTTTTGTGTTGTTACCAACCACTGATGATCATTACCTGGATTTTTTAGTATTAATGAGAGTGAAATTTCTATTTTGTCTTCTTCATTTATTATCTGGAATATTATTTAAAGAGAACATTTTCCTCATTAAATATTTGCTTGATGTTTATGTAGGAAGATATGATAAATGCTTTGTTCTTTTTCTTTATTTCACTGTTTTCAAAATAATGAAATGCTCCTAACATCCTTCGGGACCTATGAGGGTTCTTCAAGAGATAAAAATGAATATATGAATTTAAACATAAACAAAATGAATGTATGTATGTTTTCTAGTTATTATTTTTACTACTGTTCAAATTATTTCCACTGTCACCAGTGAGAGCCTCTTGAAGTTGTTTATTGAATTCTTTAGACTTAATCTTAGGAGACTCTGATGGCCTCCTTGCTTTCTGTCATGGCCAGATCTTCTAACTCACATTGCATTTTTTCTTTTTTATATATACAATTAGCTCTTTCTTTAAGGGACTCTGGTTCCTTCAGTGGAAAACAATACAGAGAACAATGAGGATAACAGGTATTTCGTTGTTACTGGGTTGTCATTGTTTCTATGCAGATTCAATGTGCAGAACTTATGTTACATATACGTATATTTTAAAGATAAAATGTATTATAAGTTCATTAGAATATTATCCAGATCATATTTTGGAGTTGTCTTAGCCTGGGCTACCATAACAAAATACCACAGACTGTGTGGCTTAAATAACAGAAATGTGTTTTCTCACAGTTCTGGAGACTGGAAGTGCCATCGTAGTTGAGCTCTAGTGACAACCCTTCCTGGCTTGCATACGGCTACCTTTTTGCCACGTTCCCATGTGGTCTCTCCTTGGTGCATAAGTGGGGGCTAGGGGATGGAAATCTCTTTCCCTCCGTATAAGGCCATGAATCTCATTGTGAGGACCCCACCCCCTAATCTAATCTAACCCTAATTACCTCCCGAAGGCTCCATCTCAAAATACCATAATATCGAGTCTTCAACATTACATTTCCAAACTCTGTGCATTGAATCAACCTATGAATTTTGGGGGATATAAACATTCAGTCCATAACAAAGCTGTAGAGTTTTTGCTAACCTTGTTAATCTTAAATAAATGCCTCATTTCTTTCATATCAAAAGTCCTGGCTCTCAATTACATTAACATAATTACCCAATTACTGGAAGAAATTGTTCTGCTTTTCATATACTTTTCTCTCACATTTTGATAGTTGTAGTGAATCTACATCATTACAGCATGTAGGCACTTCATACCATATATTACTTCCTTATACCATGCATGAATCTGAAGTTTATTCTCTAGCACATTCCTCAGGAAGTGTTCATGGGAACAGTATTCTCTGAGTCCTTGCTTATCCTAAAAGCTTTTAGGCCTTTATAAAGTTTCAATTGGTATAAAGTTCTTTACTCATACTTTCCTTGAAAGTCATAAATTTATTACTCCATTGTCTTCTGGAATAGAGAATTTCTGTTGGAAAATATGATGATGATATCATTTTCTTACCTTTATGGGTGTCTTGTCTCCTTGGCTGTATGCCCAGCAAATTTTTCTTTTCCTTGAAAGTCCAGTAATTTTAGTAAAATACATCGTGGTATTAACTGTTTTGGGTTGTTTTTCCCAGATATGAAGCATGCCATTTCAAAATGCAGTTTTAAATATTTTTATTATTTCAGAGAAATAATAAAACAAGTTTTTCTTGTTTTAGTGGTTTTTAGTATTTGTTGTATTCAGCGGTTTTTTTTTTCTTCAACTCCTATTATATACACTTAAACATACACATTTACATGTGTGTTAGATTTTCTATCTTCTAAACCTGTCCATTTTGTTTGAATAGTTTTCCATCTGATAGGTCTCTTAAAATATTTATCATTGCGTATATTCACTCTTGTATACCACATAATCTAGTCTGCGTTTCTGAAATAATTTTCTATTATTCTAATTCTTTCCTGAATTTTGTCAACTCTCTTCAAATCTTCCTTCTCTTCAGTCACCTCTTCAATCACCAATTGTGGTGTTCTCCTGATTCAGATTTATGTTGTTTATCATACTGTCCATCATTTTATTGGTTTCTGTAAGAAATTAAGAAATTGTTTCAAAATACGATATTACAGTATACGCAGGTCTGATTGATGTATCTTCCTGCTCTGCTATTTGTCTGTAGGGACAATGTTTCTCCACCCCACTTTGTTTTTCCTATGATACCTTTGTTTTGAATTCCACTATGATCTTTCTCACTTCAAGTAAAATGGATTTTCTGAACTTCTGGAAGAAGAAGTGGGCCACGTTAACTTCCCTAGCTCATAGACCTAAGTTCCCTCTTCTGTTTGTTTTACTACAGAACCACAGCCTTCTCTTCTGTACAAACTTCTGTTGTAGTGCAGTCTTCTTGTACTAATGCATAATGTGGAATCTGCCAAACTGCTCTCTGTTTTAGCTACTTTTCTCAGAATGGCCCACTGTTGTTTTGCTGATTAGGGGCTCCCCTATCTTATGAACATCATGTGCCTTATTCCCTTCCCCCTAATTCTTCTTACATACATGCCGATAAAGCAGTTCAGGTGGTTTGACTCTACCAGCTTATGTGAAAATAGCTTGTCCCTAGTTTTGTGGTAGGTGCTGTCTATGGATTTTTGGTTTTGCCATTGTTGTTGCTCCATATATTTTTATGGAGGAGATTTTCAGGAATTCAAAATCACCTTGGCTAGTATGTTCTGAAAATCTGCTCTGTCAGTCGATTCTTCTGCTATTATATGGTACAGGGTCCTACTTCTTTTAATTTGTAGTTCCTGTAGTTCCTGATCTTTTCTGGACCAAAAAATAAGCTTGTATGTAAATCAACAGTAAAGAAAATCCTCAAGATCTCACGGAGAGTGCTATAAGCAAACTATTTGCATAGTGGTCAAGACTATGGATTCTGGAATTGATGAGACTATCATTCAAATCCCATCTCTATCACTTAGTGGTAGTGATCCTAAGCAAATCCTTTAACCTCTCTAATGCTCAATTTTCTTATATTTAATGTACTTGTACTTATTTCATAAGAATGTCATGAGGATTCATAAACAAGACATGTAAAGTATTTGGCATAGGAAGTACATAGACATAAATATTAGGGTTTAAAATTGTTATTTGAATATCATTAGGGTCTTTTTTGGTTTCTAAGTTTTGCTGGGTATACATCATTCAAATTGGGAAGAGGCCTACAAACAAGTGAAGCGTTATTTTATATTTATTTAGTTATTCTATGAGTTTCTGCAAACATCTAGTATTTGATTGGTTAAGTTGTATAACTCAGTAACTGAAGTTAGCTTAAAACAAAGATGTAGTCTCTTTGTGAAATCATGTGAAGGTCGTGTTGTTTAGTGGAAAGGATCTACTTTTTAGGTATGATCTGAACGAGCTACTTGATTCTTCGAACCTCATGACCAAAGTATAATTGAGATAGCGGACTAAATATTTTTTTTTAAATATTTCCAGTCTTCAAATCCTTTGATATTGTATTTTTTAGGAGTTAGTTTACTGTTATTTTTAACCACTGTCATCTGGGAGTAAGAGATAGAAAAGAGTGGTATCTGGGACTGGGAAGAGCCCCACCTCATTATTGTAGGAAGTGACATAAAGATAGATGAACCTGGAAATGATGGAGAAATCCTAGAATGTGTGAAATATAGACCATTAAAAGAATGAATGTGTGGTTTGGGTATAAGATTTGGACAAGGAATGTAGGAGAAGATAGTGTACCCAATAGAAAGCAAAAATATTCCTAGGCTTGGCAAAGCAAGCTCTTGGAGTCTTCTAGAACTAGCATCTAATCCCTTTAGAATCGAATTTATGAAGTTGTTTGCTTAAGGTCAGGTTCTTTGATCCACCAATGTCGGTAAGTTCTAAAAGGAAATTTAAATTGCTCAAGTGTCTCACAAGGAATGACATAGCTTTGTAATGCAAAAAATGAAAATGAGGGTTTCTCCGTATCCAGCCTACAAACGTAAAACTTTATTGTTTCAAAATAGGTATAGGGAGACAAGCTAGGACCTTCAACTGAAGACATTTGGAATATGCTTTATTGGGTGAGGGGCAGGGTGGGGGGATGGAATATGCTTTCTAATATGTTATAAAAATAACCAAAATGGTTTGAGTTTCAAGAGCACTTGACTAGAAGTCACAAATAAATCACCTGTGTTTTCTTTTGTAAATTTGACCTTGGCCGATTTGGGCTATCTCAGAGGAAGCAGGAATATGTCCTCTGGGTTGGCTGTCTGAACAGCTTTATTGTCATCTCCAAGACCCAATTAGTTTCTATTTTCTTCCCTTTTGTAAGACTTCAGCTAATATTAAAAAAAAAAAAAAGTTGTTAAGCATATATATTGTATAAAGATATAAGAGGTCATTTTACTCTGTAGTACATCATTTTGAGCTCTAGAAAAGGAGATGTTTCCTCATTTTCTCTGTCAAGGCAATCTTGCCATTGCTTATTAAAGGGAATATGTTCATGAATACTGTGGTGAAATAGATTATGTTGAGAATAAACACTAGGCAAAGTAGAGTAGGATAAATAAGAATTTAGAGAAATTAGAACAAAGGCAAAGCTGCTGTAGTTATAATTACTTGTTTTTTGTTGTTTGTTTTTTTTTTTTAATTTTTTTTAAACGTTTATTTATTTTTGAGACAGAGAGAGACAGAGCATGAACAGGGGAGGAGCAGAGAGAGAGGGAGACACAGAATCTGAAACAGGTTCCAGGCTCTGAGCGGTCAGCACAGAGCCTGACGTGGGGCTCAAACTCACGGACTGTGAGATCATGACCTGAGCCGAAGTTGGACGCTTAACTGACCAAGCCACCCAGGCACCCCTATAATTATTTGTTAAAAATCCTCTCCCAAACCAGTTACTGGTTGCACAAAGGGGGATACAGAGCTTGAGGTGGGGAAGAAAAGAGAACAATGGCATTCTGCTTCTATTTCGGCAACTATCAGACCCTCTCCTGCATTTAAGTGTTTGAGGATTTCTGGGCACTGTGAACTAGTCATTTTTGCTAGTTTAAATTTGTTTCCTTCCCTTTTTCCCACTTCTGCTGCTTTCATGTTCCTTGAATCTTAAGTTGTAGATGGGCAGGGAGGGTTTGCACATCTTTTCATTCATCAGATAGGGATTAAGTGCTTTAATCTAGGCCAGACACTATGCAGGTGTGGTAGATTTGCTGGGAAGTGGAGATGTGGGGGGTTATTTGAGTTTCTTTCTCTCTTCACATTTTTAAGCCCAGAGGGATGATGACTAAAAAGTTTAATGAGATATTGGAAATTATTCAGATCTATTTGTTTCTCTGATGATCTTTTTATTTGGTGAGAGCATGAAGATGAAGGAATAGTATTAATGTAATGTCTATAGTACTGCATATTAAAGCTCTCGTAAGCAATATTAAGGAGGGGTCCCACCCTACCTTGAGCCCAAGTTGCTTCCTCCACTGAGATTCTTGCAAACACAGAAAATGTAATGAGCTGACACGGTGGGTGGTCTGAAGGTATCTAGTTGCATGAATTGATTAACAAGGGGAAGGTTGACTGTCAAGAAAGAGGAGAATGGAATGGGATACAGAAGAAGGCAGTAAACTGTCTGTTTTAAGCATCTGTCTCCTAGCACAATGTCATGGAATTGTTTCTGAGACTTAAGGAAAGAGAGACTTCTAGCAAATCCTGACACTGGGACAACAAGGAGGGCTTCTTGGGCAGCACACAGGAATCCAGATATGAGATAGTAGTAGAAAGAAGACTATTCCCCTGACCTCTGCTTGAGTATAGCACCCTGAGGTTAATAATATCAGGAGAATCAGAAGATAATAGTCCTGGCACAATCATTAGAAATTTTTCCATTTCCCGCCATAGTTTCAAAGTTAAGGCAGCCTCAAATAATTTCATAGGCAGTGGGCCTGGATGAGTGAGTGGAAGCAAGAAGACCGGATCAGATTCCAAGCAGTTAATGTGACTGACAGAATGAATAGTTGTGATATATGCGACATATTCTCTAAGCATTAGTAAACATAAATAGGTGAATCTCATAGGAGAATAAAGTCTTTTAAAAATCATTGTTATTAACATGAAATTTAGATTATATATACCTTCAAAGAGGACTTGTATAGAAGGATAAAAAATATTCAACTTGTTCGAATTTGGTTATTTATCTTTTTGTTTTTCTTACTCTTTTTTGTTAGAGGCATATCAGCATTCAAAGAGACTCAATATTTCCCCCAAACTCTTAACTCCCATCTAAATATCAAAGCTCTGTCTTCACTTCTGGGAGCATTTGAAAACTAAGCAAACCTCTCTCTTTGCTTTCAAAGAAAGACAAACCAGCTTTTTGATAGTTAATCATTTGGGTTTGGTTGTAATGTGCCATCAAGATCTATTAGGAAGGCAGCATTCTTTAAAATAGTCGAAACACAGAAATAAAAACTTACATCTACAACTAACAATATGGAGTCATGTTCATATAATACATGATATAATATTTAGTGTAAAAAAGTTCCAGAACATCATATACAATATGATATACTTAAAACATTAAAAACAACAAAAATAGACCATTTTTAAGGAAACTTATAAAATAAAACTTTATTTTTAAAAGAACAAGGGAATGAAATGCAAGGGATCCAGGATAATAGTTACTTTGAATGGAAGTTGAAGGGGAACAGGTGGGGGAGAATCATAGGGATATATACGTTGCTGTTAAAATTCTAGTTCTCAGGCACTTGGGTGATGCAGTCAGTTAAGTCTCCAACTCTTGACTTTGGCTCAGGTCATGATCTCATGGTTTGTGAGTTCAAGCCCCCCATCAGGCTCTGTGCTGACACCACAGAACCTACTTGGGAGTTTCTCTCTCTCTCTCTCTCTCTCTCTCTGTCTCTCTCTCTCTCCCCCTCCCCCACTTGCTCCCTATCTCTCTCTCAAAATAAATAAAAATACACTTTAAAAATTTTTTAAAAATAAAATTCTAGTTCTCATGATGGGTGTAGGGATTTATTAAATTTGTTAAATTAATTAACTTCTTAATTTATTACTTATTAAAAATATGTGCATACATATGTATGAAGAGGAGACCATACATAGATCAATGGTGAGAGTGTGTCAGGAACCAAAGATTGCAATTAATTAAAATCTGTATGTCTGGGTTTATACATACATAAAGAGCAGCATTACTTTAAAAAAAGGTTTAAATGGTCGAGAAAATGATTTCATTTTTAAGACATATCTCCACTTTATATATATCTTCCTACCTCTTTTTAAAATATTTTCTCTTATTTTTGGTTAATATCTTTGAAGAAATGGCTTTTGTATATGTAAAATAGTTTATATGAAATAGCTTTAAAACTCATTGGTCTTTGGGGTGCCTGGGTGGCGCAGTCGGTTAAGTGTCCGACTTCAGCCAGGTCACGATCTTGCGGTCCGTGAGTTCGAGCCCTGCGTCGGGCTCTGGGCTGATGGCTCAGAGCCTGGAGCCTGTTTCCGATTCTGTGTCTCCCTCTCTCTCTGCCCCTCCCCCGTTCATGCTCTGTCTCTCTCTGTCCCAAAAATGAATAAACGTTGAAAAAAAAAATTAAAAAAAAAAAACAAACAAAACTCATTGGTCTTTGATTTCCAACAATAAGTACCCAAACTATTAATACCGAATATTACAAACCTTTCTCTTTTTAATTTGGTTCAGTAAACTATCAGCAAAATGTGAATTTCATAACCATGGTTTGTTTATTTCCACATTAACCATTCTATGACAATATTACACACAGAGTAAGTTTTTAACATCTTATCATTTGGCAGCCACAGCTAATGAGGTTACATAGATGAAGCAAGTTTATTTTTCTTAGATTTTAAAATAATCAGGGGAAAGACTTGGTTCCTCTCCACTTAAAATTTCTATTTAAAACAAGAAAGAAAAGAGAATGTAAGCAAAATGCTCATAAATGGTTACAATGTCAGCAGGACAAATAGAAATCTAAGAAGTGAATCAACACTGACTGTCCATCGATTAAAGTATGTGAGTTTTGTTCCCAGCAGGGGAAAAGGTATCACAATATACCTCACCTACACAATCCCAAATAAAGGAGAGGGAGGTGAGTGCTTTGAGAGACCAGAAAAAGAAAACAAAACCAAGCACTCACCCTGAAGCCAATGGCAGATGTCTCCCTTCAAAGATGATTACAAGTGGGAAGCAATTAGAGACAGTGAGGTCCTACAGAGAATTTCCTCATTCAGAGGATGATTTAAAATAAGTTAGTTAGAGAGGAACAACTGTCCCTGTGTGGTACTGAAATGAAGCCGGATTAATTCCTCAAGGAATTGGCCATAAGGAAGACTCTAGTCAAAAGGCACCCTGAGAACTTGAACACTATGAATTAGACAACAGAGGAAGCCTTCTCAGAGGATGGGTACTCAGTGGTTCATAAAGTTCACAAGAGATAGGGCAATTGTGAGAGCAGTGGAATGAGACATCTAAGAGTTCTGCTTATGAAGACTGATTTCATTTTTGAGACATTCCCTTTTTGTTAGGAAACAATGTGAATGTGTCATATTCTAGTTGGCTCCAAAGTGTCTCTCTTCTGGAATTCCATGCCACCCTTTTTCATTGCTCTTAAATATGTTCACATACATGACCATATATACATATATATTATATATACATGGATACATAACAAATAAATTACATATTTATATTTATGTATTCACATGGGGAGTAAGTCTACTCTCAAAAAGACTATGATGGCTTAGAGTTTAATGCCCCTTAGGTTTTCTTTTTTTAAAACTATCATTTCCCTTCCTAAGCCTTGCAAGTTTTCTAAGGAAGGTGAGATTAAATAAGAGATTATTTGGACTCATCTCACTGACTTCAAATAAGATAAAAATGATGGCACTTGACAGTAGATGCACAAAATTTTTTGATTCTTTTTCTTGTATCAAGGAATTGGTGACCCTGGAGAGCAGAACACTAAACATGGTGATGAGACACTAGAATATGGTCTTTTTTACTTTTTTTTTTAATTTTTGAGAGAGAGCGAAAGACAAAGCACAAGTGGGCAAGGGGCAGAGAGAGAGAGGGAGACACAGAATCTGAAGCAGGCTCCAGGCTCCAAGCTGTCAACACAGAGCCCAACGCAGGGCTCGAACCAATGAGCCATGAGATCATGACCTGAGCCAAAGTCAGATGCTTAACCGACTGAGCCACCCAGGCGCCCCTAGAGTATGGTCTTTTAAAAACAATGACAAACAGGCCCAGCGCTGGATGGCAGTGACTCTGAAGTTACTGATGCCCACAGGGATCCTTTCAGAGTCAGTGTGGAACACTGCATGTTGACAAGGTACTTATGTGCCCTGGAACTGATTACTCTCACAAACACTAAATCAGGGTAAGTAGGATTGAGAATTTCTGAAGGAATCAGGCTTTATTAAGAATATGGAATACACCTGAACATGGAGCATTGTTGGATCCAATGAAGGGCCCCAAATAAACAACTCATTAATCATGAAAATGTGCAGGTCACAAGTCTCTTAGGTAACAAACCTAGGCAGTGAGACTTGATTTACAAAAAATTCTGAATGTGAACTTCTAGAAGATTAGCTTTGACAGGACCCAGGTCCGGGGGAGGTGGGGAATGGGATTGGTCACGGTAGTACCATCTTTCCTCAGTGGTCATAGAAAAAGAAAAGACTACTAACCTATGGGGTCAAGAGAAGGCCTAGTGATTTCTGTGTTGATACTAAGAAGATTAACACCAAGGATGAGAAACATCTCCACTTAATGATCTCTCTACTCAAAATATTCTTCCGTAGGCTCACCTCTACTGTTTGATGGTCCTAGCAAAACTATAGATGGAGGCCTGGCCTATGGCCTGACTTTTCTCTACCTACCTTGGTCTGTCTCACACTGTGAAGGACCTTGTATATATACATTAGAACATGTAGCTGCAAGTTCATGTTCTATCCCAACTCCTCCCCACTAGGCAACAAGTAGCTTCTTGGTTACCCATCTGTTCCAGGGGTGCAGAAGTGGTTCACCTCAGAGGCAAGAATTTGGGGATAAGGCCTTCACAGGCCCTGAAACAGCTCAGGGCCGTTTGAATATAAAATGTGGTTAATAAGAAGGATACATGGATTCTGGTGGCCACCCCCCTTGGTCCTGTAGACTCTTTGCTCAGTGAGAGGAATATGACTGCATGCCTGAGTGGGGCCCTCTCAAGTGCAGACCCAGAGCAGGGACCTTCATTACCTGTTGCCTACCATATCCTTATGATCCTTTCCCTTACTTCTCTTACTTTTTTCCAGAGTGCAGGAAATTGGAATAATTTGCAATTGCTTTGGAGTTTTTCCATTTCGGTTCTGGAGGTATTTACTCAACAGATTTGTCATCTGCAATGTTTGACAGTGTAAACACAGAGTATGTTCATATTTCAATAGTAAATGCATTTTTCAGAAATTAAAAAAAAATTTTTTTCAAAACTTATTGTGAATGATAATGATCAAAGAAGTACATGTCAAGGGAAGTGGAGCACAAAAAAAAAAAATGGCTTGGTGAAGGTACACCATCAGGGTCTTTGTGGTATGGGCTAGCTCCAACAGGGTAAGCACCTTAGACTATGAGAGCATTTTTAATTTCATGGAAATCTTTCTTGCTTTCTACCCTGAGTGGTAAGTGTAGATATGGAAAGTGAAGAAGGAGGGTAAAATATTCTCTCTCTGCCAATGATCCAAAGTCAAACTGAACCAACTCACAGAAGTTGATTGTTAAAGTCTCAAGAATTTTGCAAGCCAAAGTTGTGTTAAATGCAGTCGTTGTTAAAAATCAACTTATGGAGTGCCTGGCTGGCTTAGTCAGCATGCAACTCTTGATCTCGGGATTGTAAGTTTGAGCCCCACGTTGGGTGTAGAGATTACTTAAAAAAAATTTTTTTAACGTTTTTTATTATTGAGAGACAGAGAGACACAGAGCATGAGCAGGGGAGGGATAAAGAGAGGGGGAGACACAGAATCCGAAGCAGGCTCCAGGCTCTGAGTTGTCAGCACAGAGCCCAACATGGGGCTCAAATTCACAAACTGTGAGATCATGACCTGAGCCGAAGTCAGTCGCTTAACCAACTGAGCCACCCAGGCACCCTAGGTGTAGAGATTACTTAGAACTAAAATCTTTTTAAAAAATTAACTTAAACAAACTTAACAATTAAGTAATTTGTATTCCGAACAAAGAGAGTAAGTACTAAGATCTCACTAACTACTAATTATTAGGCCACATTTTATTCTCCTCTGGGCTCTAAAAGTTATTTATATAAGTTATATGTACATGGTAGAAATACTATAAAATGATGTATTCTGTGTATCCTGTGCTTCTCATCCCCACGTCATGTTCAGTGATATGTCCTAACCAATGAACCCTAAAAGTTCATTGATATGGTGGGTTTATTTCCTATGCTCTGGTGTATATCTTGTAGATCTTGGTCTATTATTATCTACTAACATAATGTCACTGAGATAATGCATTAATGCAATGTTCTACAGAACATCCTGACAGTCGGATCCCTTTGGACTATATTAAGATAAAAGGTAAGAGAGCCCTAGCGTAAGACCATGGGTGTACACTCTTGTTCATCTCACATGAATACAAAGTACTTCTGATCCTCTTTTCTTGTAGGGATAGAAAAGAAAATTTGCTGGATCAACGACTGCATGCCACATGCCAAAGCTGTGTTAATTTGTCAAGATATCACATTTAAACTGTCACTATTTGCAGATGACTTGATACTATTACATAGAGAACTCTAAAGACTCCACTAAAAAGACTCTTAGAAGTAATAAATGAATTCACTAAAGTGGCAGGAAACAATACCTAGAAATCAGTTGTTTCTATACACTAATAACAAAGTAGCAGAAAGATTAAGAAAATTCCATTTACAATTGTACCAAAAAGAATAAAATATCTAGGAATAAACTTAGCCAAGGAGGTGAAAGACCCATACTCCAAAAACTATAAAACACTGATGAAAGAATTTAAAGATAACACAAAGAAATGAAAAAATATACCATACTCATGGGTTGGAAGAACCAATATTGTTAAAATGGCTATATTACACAAAGCAATCTACAGATTCACTGTGATCCCTATCAAAATACCAATAGCATTTTTCACAGAACTAGAACAAATGAAATTTGTATGGAACTACAAAAGTCCCCAAATAACCAAAGAAATCTTGAGAAATAAGAAAAAGTTTGGAGGTATCACAATCCCAGACTTCAAGACATATTACAAGGCTATACTAATCACAACAGTATGGCACTGTACAAAAATAGACATATAGATAAATGGCATAGAACAGAAAGCCTGTTATATGGTCAATTAATCTATGACAAAGGAGGCAAGAATATACAATGGATAAAAGATAGGCTCTTCAATAGATGGTATGGGAAAAACTGGACAGGTACATGCAAAAATAATGAAACTGGATCATTTTCTTGCACAATACACAAAAATAAACTCAAAATGGATTAAAGACTTAAATGAGAAACCTGAAACCATAAAATTCCTAGATGAGAACACAGGCAGTAATTTCTTTTGACATCAGCTGTAGCAACATTTTTCTAGATATGTCTCCGGTGAGAGAAACAAAAGCAAAAACAAACTACTGGGACTAAATCAAAATGCAAAGCTTTTGCACAGAGAAGGAAACCATCAACAAAATGAAAAGGCAACCTACTGAATGGGAGAAGATATTTATAAATGATATATTCAATAAAGGGTTAATATTCAAAATATATAAGGAACTCATGCAACTCAACACCAAAACAACTATGAATAATCCAATTAAAAATGTGCAGAATATTTGAATAGACATATTTCCATACAGATGGCCAATAGATACATGAAAAGATACTTAACATCACTAAGCATCAGGGAACTACAAATCAAAACCACAATGAGATATCATTTTATGCCTGTCAAAATGGCTAGACTCAAAAAGACAAGAAATAACAAGTATTGGCAACGATGTGGAGAAAAAGAAACCCTCGTGTACAGTTGGTGGGAATGTGTGTATTGGTGCACTGTGGAAAACAGTATGGAGGTTGCTCAAAAAAAAAAATTAAAAATAGAAAACATTCAGCACAACAAAGTTGAGGTTTCTTTGCTCCATTTTCATCTGTCATGATCCATGTGGTTTTTGTGAGGATCAGACTTATGGTTTAAATGGATATGATGGGGACTATCACTTCTTTAGGTATTCAAGACTGGAACTGATATCTACTATTCCCCTCAGAATATGGTAATTTAAAAAATGTATTAGCTTTGTTGTAGTGAGCCAATTTCAGACATTTTCACTTATCCTTAACCACTAGGGTAATTTTTACTCCATAGGTCAAGGGATTAATGTGGGGGTTCTGTGAACTTGCAAATATGTCCATTTCTTTTTTTCTTCTTCTTTTTCCTTTTTTTTATTTTTTTTGTCCATTTCAATATGCATACAGCTTTCTTTTTAAAAAAAATTTAAATGCTTATTTATTTTTTAAATATGAAATTTATTGTCAAATTGGTGTCCATACAACACCCACTGCTCATCCCAACAGGTGCCCTTCTCAATGCCCATTACCCACTTTCCCCTCCCTCCCACCCCCCATCAACAGCTTTCAAGGAAATGTCCACCAGGTGGTTCTGTGGATCCAGTGGATGCACTGTGAACTTAAGCTACTCCATTAGGTAGTTTACAGGTAATGATGTTGGTATGGTATCACATTGGGTATCTGGGTACCAGCATCAGTTGATACCCCATATTCAATAATTTTTTTCCATACTCAATAATTTTTGAAACTACCTACTGTTACTCCTTCCCCAATTCACGGTGACCCAAGTAAATGACATAGGCCCTGGTATTTCAGGGTCTTTCATCCTAGGGATCTGGCCTCTCCCTGAATTAATGGGTTCTACATCTGGAGACCTAGTCAGATCTGGAAACTGGGCCAGGGATTGTGACTTTTTCATCGGACAGCTTCCTTAAACCTCTTAAACATTCTTCTTCAATTTTTTGCCGTTATATAAACTAAGCAATATCTGTGTTGGCTGCCTTTGCACCATGCCTCTAGGAAGATCATATATTTTTGACCCTCCCCATACTTCTCCATAGTTTGGGCCACTCCTGGCTACCAACCTTGCCTCTCATTGCAATAATTGCACCCACTTTGCTTCTGATGGTTAAATACCATCATTTGGCCTCTATTGCTTTGGGAGTTTAGTTCTGTAACAGCATCTCATTCCCCTGCCCTTGTTCCACAGAGGACACCACTACTGAGCTTCTCAATAATGCTGATGTCCCTCTTACCACTGATTTCCTTATGCCTTTGCTAAATGGGGTTTCCTCTGGTCCTCTACAGAACAAATTTGGCTAATGGGGTTTCTAGCCTTTTGTAGTTTATCTACTCTAACATATTTACTTTTCTGAGCATTTTTAAATGTTTATTCTTGAGAGAGAAAGAAGGAGAGACAGACAGACAGAACATGAGCAGGGGAGGGGCAGAGAGAGAGAGAGGGAGACACAGAATTCGAAGCAGGCTCCAGGCTTCAAGATGTCAGCACAGAGCCCAATGTGAAGTTTGAACCCACGAACCACAAGATCACGACCCGAGACAAAGTCAGACACTTAACTGACTGAACCACCCAGGTGCCCCTATATTTGGAGTTTTAGTGTTTAAAGACATAGTACAGCCAAGCAAACTTTCTGTGTTGGTAATTTTTACAATGTACGCTCTCTTCGTATGATGATAACATAATATGTTAGTTATTTCCACAATTATTTGTGAATTCTAAAGCCCTTTCTCTCCAAGATGGAACTAATTTGTGCCCATTTTACCAGTGACAGTTGACTTGTGATTCACTAGTTGCAAGAACAATGGCAGCAGGCCTCAGTTTTGTTGTGGCACAAAAGAGTTAGCTTTGCCTGTACAAGGAAAGGAAGTCTACAGGAGGCCACTGAATTTCAAAATGTTCGTTTGCATGATTTCAGGTGTATACGTGGGTGTTCTTTTTCTGATATAATTTTGTCTTGTCATTTCATTACAAAGAAGATAGCATCTCAGATTTGGTGGGGGGGAGTCATTTGAACACCCAGTGGCTTATGGCAGCCTAGCGTATCTTATTCACAATTCAGAAGGTCAATAGCAAGCCTGTGGGTGCCATTTGTTCTGAAAATCAAGGGGATCAGTTGTTAAATTCATCGTTATACGTACCTAACCAGTTATGGTATTACCAGGAAACCTGACTTCCGGAAGGAGGCTACTTCACAGATTTTACAGCCAAGTACTGTATGGGGTGGGAAGATTACCAAATTCTGGGGTGTCAGCTCTAAAGTTTAACTCCTAAATCACCAGGCTGGGAATAGCTTATCAAGTTTTTCTCTCCATCCCTATGTTGATTTAACAGTAGAAATTATTCTCAAATGGCCCAAATCCAGTCACTGCAGAGAGTTGGGGAGCTACTAAAACTGGCATTTACTACTATTTCACATTACCATTTTCTTTCCTCAAAAATTAGCAGGATTTTGGCTTAATGTTTGGAACCAAACTATACCTGGCATATTGATGATGCTTACCACTTCCATCTTTTGTATATTTATAAAAGGACAACATATCCTAAGTACCTTCTTTAAAAGATCCTCTGGTATCTTGCAGGTGCAGCTTTTACAGAGGAAAATTTTTAAAAATTAGTAAAAAGCATCTGACAGATGTCACAGTGCTGATTTCACACTCTGCCAATACTAGGAGAGGCTGTTGTAGTGGAGTGAATATCGGATGGAAATGAGGAAGTTAGGAGTTGCAATAATTATCAAAGACTTAAGGTTAGAGGGACAAGTAACTTTGCCCAGTGGCAATCCAATTCCAAATATGTGGGGCCACCTACAAATAAAAGGATATTATGTGTCACATTTGCAAGATAAAGAATAGTTCTTCACCTGGAGGAGGCATGGAGTTGTATGGTGTGTGGAGCGGACTCCATGGGCTTCTCCAAGCAGTTCTCTAGACCAGAAGGGAGGAGGAAGGTTGGTTTCTGACGTCTAACCCTGGCTCAGTCATTTAAGGGTCCCACTCTTGATTTCCTCTCAGGTCACGATCTCATGGTTGGTGAGGTTGAGCCCAACACCAGGCTCTGCATTGACAGCGTGGAGCCTGCTTGGGATTCTCTCCTCCTTCTCTCTGCCCCTCCCCTGCTCACACTCACTCGCCCTCTATAAATAAATAAATAAACTTATTTAAAACAAAAACAAAGGTGTGTTCTAGCTTTTTAGTTTGCTAGTACCCTAAGCACATGTCTGTAATACATATCCTTTGCCATATTACCTTAAAATGGCCTGCATGTCCGCTTAAAGTACTCTAGAAACTCCAGTGCTACTTGAGATGGTCTGTGCCTCCGTTTTCTTACTATAAAATGGGGAGTAACCACGTACCTCCCTTGTAGGTGGAAGTGAGGATCAAGGGAGCTGTATGTATGCACGCAGGTGAACAGTGACCGTCTCAGACAACTGCTCCACCCTTCCCTCTTCCCCTCAAATGTCCTTTTCTTCCAGATGCCCAGGGTCAAGGTCAGGACCTGCTGGGAAGTTGCCCTGAGATACTCTCTTCCTTGTGTTCTCAGTGAATTGTATGGCTATTACGGAGTTTTGTTTTTAATTGGAGAGACCATCTTGTATTGTGCGGTTTCTTTCAGTCTTTGGCATTTGTTGGGTAAGTGGTGCTAAGGGTGGGGATTCGCGGGGGAGGAGCAGATCCAAGTGATGGGACAGGAACAGGCTGACAGCTTGATGCCCACACTGAAAAGTTTTCTGTTTTCTGTCTTCCTCCTCCGCATGCCTGCTGTGCAGCTCGGGGAAGAATAAAAGGATAAAGAGAGAGGGACAGTGGCCTCTGGGTTGGGATTGAATGCACAGGAACGTGGGAGGTAATGTGAGAATGAGAAAGGAGCGATTTGGCTGTTAAAAGTCTGCAAAACGAAATTTTAGAAGCATCGCAGCCATTGATTTCCAATATAGCCTGAGGGACCAATTAATCTTGACAAGATTTCCCAGTCAGTTTGGGGTTAATGGATCTTCGTGGAAACCAGACAAACTGGAATCAGTTAAAATTAAATACCAGGCCTCAGGCACATCTGTCTTGCAGTCCTCTACTCTTCAGTGGTGTTTTCTTATCTATCTGTATTATGTCATTGATTATTTTGGACTTATTATATGTCACGGCTGATATTACAGGATCATGACTTCTTCATCTTTTTATTCCCAGCGTATAACGTGGTATCTTGCAAATAATAGGGACACAATATGTTTGAAGAGAGAAAAATAAGAGGAAGCTTATGGAAAAGGAAGAGAAAGGAATGAAAAAGACAGGAAGGCAGGAAGTTGAAAAGGAAGGTAGGGAAGGAGAGAAAGAGGGAGGAAGGGAAATGCAGGGTAGTGCTTATTTTTATAGCTGTTGTAAATGACTGCAGACAAATTATTTTCTTAAAGAGCTCTAGGAAAGAGTATCACATAATCTTTCCCAATAATATATTCCATAGAGCAATGAGCTATTTGAGCAGAGATGTTATGAAGACCATAGATCTTTATATAATTTAATCTTTACTCTGCAAGAGCAAGTTTTAGGGGACATAAGAAATGTATTAAAGAGAAGTTAATCTGATTAAATTTAGACAGTACATATATCAAAAAAAAAAAAAAAACGCCATTTACAATGGGGGGCGGGGGGGGAAGGTAATGTGATCCAACAAACATTTTGCATAATGCAGTTGAAATGCTATTGTATTATTCATCAAGAGTCCTTCCAAAGTACAAATATGAACTTTTTACCTATTTGTAATTCCTTGGTACATTGTATAAACTAAACCATTTCACTTTTGTTAAACCAGAGCACCTTTCAAAATTTTCTCAGCCTCTTGAGGTTGATGAATTATTTATTGTTAACCAATGTCGTTGCCAAAAGGAGACATTCTAATGAGATTTTGGAAGCTAAATATGAAAAGCCTCATGATTTTGAAAGAAAATAGTGCCCTTGTGGAGAAGTGGTTTACTCATATTCAATGATTAGCTCATTTCCACCAGCACTCGTTGAAAAATATCTTTAAAAAAAAGTTTGATATTGTAAATATCGGCTAGAGGTAAAATGGTGATTAGAAAGAAAATACAGTTCCCTCATAAGTATGTTAATTCAAAATAAGATGTCAAGATTTTAATTATAAAAGAAAGTATGCTGCTCAATTCAAGTTCCCTTGGATACTAGAACAGAACTAATATATTCTAGACTTTTCTGGTGTTTACTTCTAAATTGAATGAACAAACATGAACGGGCTCAAAAATATCTTAGCAAACTTTTAAGTACAGTGTTTGTATCTTTAAAGGTTGTGAACACAAATACCCACTTACAACTCTTCTTCCTTTCCTATTTCAAAGGAGAAACTGGAGGCTTTTCTATGACATGTGACTCCTAGTTATATATATTTTACATATGGGTACTTCAAGCACCCAGCAGTCCCAGGCACACAAGAAGCATTCAGAATTGTTTGTTGAGCTGAAATTAGTAGTTACACTCAAGAAGTACTATTTAAATGAATAAATGGATGATGACCCATGAGTAGCACCCCTTTCGTTGCCTGTCATAGTTATTCAACGTGCATTAGGAAGGAATATAAAAAATTCAGCCTCGTTCTTGGAGTCTGTTCATATAAATACAAAGTTTCTCTCTTTAAATTCAGTAAGTACCCCAATTTCAGGGATCATAAATATATACTGTATAAAGCAAACAGCATTTAGTGAATGGAAACAGAACACACACTTGGCCTTCACATCAACCATGTGTCTACTTTTCCTAAGTAGAGACTCTTAGACATGACTTTTTACATTCATGGGAAGAAAAGAAATGATAAATTATCATTTTAATAATGGAGAAAAGTCTTTCATTTTCCAGGCACTTAAAGCTTGTTTAATTGATTTCCCTCACACTTTTCAATATGAAATTGGCAGGCGTTAAACATGGGATGTTTCTGTTTAAAGGGATTGTTTTTTAGGAGTAATAACCAACTGTGTATAAACTATAAGAATGGAAATCATATCTTCCCCACACTGGTGTATTTGTGTGATGCTATCCTCGAATCCTTCCTTGGAAAGACTTCATACAGGTGGGAATGTATCAGTTTTGAGATACTTGGGAATACTAGTAATTGCCTTAGATGGGGTTCAAATTAAGCCTACCTTAGCAAAAGGTGTTACATTACATATTCAGATTATCAGTAGCAATATTAGTGACTACTGAACACATCCCACAGAATACTAAGCAGGCTAAGACAGGTTCCTTGAACCAAATTGACCGGAAAATGCTTTTTGAAAATGGGCTTAGTTTATACTTTGAGAAGCATGTGTAGAAACATTCTCCTTTCTATTGGCCCGTAAACGTTTCCAGCAAATGACAAAAGAGAGTTTTAAAGAAAAACAATTTAATAATGGGGATGGTGTGTCTATTCATCCATGCTGAAAGAAAAGAGTGAAAGAAAAGGAGAATATTAGAGTTGGGAAGGGCAGTGGAGATAATTTACATGTAGTTCAGCCGCTCCATTTTATAAGTTACCAAAATGAATTCTAGGAAGACGAATGGCTTGCCAAACTTAGTCTGTGGTGAACAGAGCTGGGACTTCAGTTCTGAACTTCATGTTACTTCTCTGTAACAAGACACCTTAAATTAACGAAACCCCAAGCATCTGGAATTTTCAAAGTATTATGTGAAACTGAGGGTGAGATATTTAGTCCTGCTCAGCAAGCGGACCATTCGTCAATGTTCTCATGCTCGTGGTGTTGGTGTTGAGAGAGAAAAGAAGAATGGTGCTATTAAACATGAGTAAACAGGTGGTAGAATCAAAGTGACTCTAACACAGACTTCAGGACTGATAGTAGGGTAGGTAAGTGGAAAGTATGGCATCCAGTGAAGAAGAGTTAAACATAAAATGACACCATATGTTGTTTAATGCCCAGACAGTAATAAAGAGTTGCATGGAAATAAGTGACACCTAATCAGGATATTAGTTCATTTAAGGGTGAGAGAGACTGGCTCAATCTGGGAGTGGTAAGTGGAATATTTGATTATAATAATATTTCATTTTAAGCTGGAGATGTCATTCTTTAAACCTGCATGCATCTTAAATATTGTATAATGACTTTATGAAGATTGTGCAAGAGCAGTCTTTAAGATGTGATTACAAAGGTTGGTCATACCTGTGCTCATAAACATTCCTTGTCCCAGCCCACCATGCATATCCTGGTTTAACAAAGATATTAATATGTTATTTAAGTTGTCAAAATTTAACATTTCACGTTATCAGCCTAATGTTCAGACTCTATTGAGAGGCCTCTCCTCTGTCTCCCACTGCAGTTGTCACTACCTATTTCCACCAGATTTGTCCCCACCTGCCAGTTTGTGCTTGGGCCCTGGCACTCTTGGGCTCACACCCTCACCATCTCCTACAAACTCAGATCAGTACATTATCAATACTTTACTTGCTGGCCTGTCTTCCTTTCTTAAT
The DNA here is from genome assembly GCF_014898765.1 of Herpailurus yagouaroundi. NCBI lineage: Eukaryota > Metazoa > Chordata > Mammalia > Carnivora > Felidae > Herpailurus > Herpailurus yagouaroundi. The sequence goes on from NW_024412376.1 coordinate 109,452,315, forward strand.
GGTGGGGAGAATCCATTTCTGTGGGTTCAAACTTCTAGTATAAACACTAGAAATGCTACAAACTTCAGATTCCCTTAGCAAGCAATTCCTGCAATGGTCTTCTTGATAGTTTCAGTACATGCACAGTTCAGTAAATTGAGTATTTACAGTTCTGAATGCAAACAATATGAAGATTCACAAATGACTATTCAAGCACAGTAAGTCATGAATTAATCTAATAGGCATGCGTTTGCAGTTTCATTGAAATCTCCTCAACTCTCTGATTCATAATGCCCTATTGAATGAATGCTCGGAAAGTGTCAACTATGTACCAGGGACATCATTAAGCCCTTTACCTAGTTTTTTCATGCCAAGAATAGAGGCTGCTCCCTGTGTTTGCCATCCAGCTCCTGTTTTAATTGAGCCATGTGAGGAAAAAACCAAAATAGAACAAAATACTTCTTAGGTGCAACCAAATGTCTATCCAGGTTTAAAGATGTTATAATGCAGATTCCTGTCTCAAAAATCTCATGGGCGTGATCATAACGCGTGAGACCATGTGAACATGGTGATGCGTGGCTCTCCATACACAGCCTCATGGTGGTCTAAGTTCTCAGGAAATATTAAGGGCACATAGGCAGGAGTGAAACTGGAGGCCAAGTTTGTCCTGAAGAAAAAAACCTAGTTACCAGCATAGCGGTGTCATAAAAGAGACACTAGACCTGATGTCTTAGTTTCTGTATTTCTTCTATCAAATCTAGAATGGTAGCATGTGTCATGAGGCAAGGAAATACCATAAGATAAGAGAACTAGTTTAAATTTTTTTTTTTTAATTTTTAAAATGTTTATTTATTTTGGAAGGAGAGAGAGACAGAGTGTGAGTGGGGGAGGGTCAGAGAGAGAGGGAGACACAGAATCGGAAACAGGCTCCAGGCTCTGAGCTGTCAGCACAGAGCCCAACGTGGGGCTTGAACTCACAAACCGCGAGATCATGACCTGAGCCAAAGTCGGGTGCTCAACTGACTGAGCCACCCAGGTACCCCAAATGAGTTTAAAATCTTAACTGTGGCACCACAAAGTGGCAGGGTCAGACGTTAGAAACTCCCAGGAGTACATGTTCTGCATTGAGATTATCCATTTAAAAGGGGGGCAAAGGGGATCAGCTTTCCTGATTGGCTCCTACCGCTGGCCCTGATGTTAACGGTAAAACCATAGATGCCCTCATTTCCCCTCTGCTGGTCTCTGAATGCCATTTGTATGGAGACCATTTTCAGCGGAAGCATTCCTCTTTTACGATCCCATATTATTTTGGCTCAGCAGCCTGTGGCATCATAAAAGTCATTACTCAAAACAACGGGTAGCTAAACCACAGAGGCATGGGCTTTTTTCACATTGCCAGCTGGGAGAGGAAGTCGAGAATGTGGCCTGACGTGGACTTCTAATGGGATTACGCTGGACGGAAGAGAACATCTCAGTTACCGTCTAACTAGCTTTTTGGCTTGAAAGTTGGGAATATCATTCAGGGGGCAGTAGCCTCTGAGAATGAAAGCAGTATTGCCCTCTGGTTTCTTTAATGTCACCTTTGGCTAATTTTCAGGCAGCAATTATTAATAAAGGAAAGAGAATGAACAACCGAGGCAAGATCCCTGAGAAGCTTCTCAAGGTGTATGTTAGTTGTCAAGTTGTACGTGTAAGGCCTATGAAGGAGTTTCATGATGATGTTAGGAGAGACGGCTTAGAGCATGGAAGATGTGGATTTTTATTCTCAAAAACTGACAATTTTTTTCTTTCAAAATTTGCCTGTTTGTAAAGGATCGATTCCCCCCTCCCCAAGTTTCTATCTTTCCCCTACTGATTTAAAGAGTTGTGTGTATATAAGTATGAGCACGTGTTTCTTACTCTGTAGTTGTGGCTCAACACCAAAACACATGCACTAATTTAATTTAGTCACAAGAATAATATATTTCAGTTCTCACCAAAATCTCATGAAGATGTTGATACTATCACCACTATTTTATAAATGAAATTGACTCAGGGAAGTTAAAGAGGTTGTGTAAAAATCCAGAGCAATTTTGTTAAGCGCTGGGTTGTAACTAAAGGAATCTAATTTTTATTTAGTTGAAATTTGTAGCCTTTAAAGTACCTAGATATTTATATTGAGGCAAATATGTATTCCTCTGTATGTTTAGGGTTTTTTTTCTTTTTCTTCCTCTAATGGAAATAGAGCTAAGTAGTGGATGACATGTCTAAAGAATGAATAATTTGAGAGCTCTGTTTTCTTCTTAGTTTCCATCTGTACATGAACAATTTTGTGTCTAAATTTGTTTCAATTACCATTATAACATGAGCATTTTCCATGTTATTATAAAATCTTTGTAAACATCATTTTGTATGATATTCCCTCAAAGAGTTATAATACCAGTTATCTACCCTTTCTCCTATTCTGTAAATGTAAACAGTTTTGAATTTTTCTCTAGCACAAATAATGGTGCACTAAATATCTTAGGGGCTAATATTTCTTGTGTATTTATGATTACTTCATTAGAACAAATCATAGAAGTAAAATAAATTGGTCAAAGGGTATGAGTATTTAAAAATTATTGGGCTGCCTGGGTGGCTCAGTCAGTTGAGTGTCCGATTCTTGATTTCAGCTCAGGTCATGATCCCAGGGTCGTGGGGTCGAGCCCCATGTCAAACCCCATGTTGGGCTCCATGCTGAGCATGGAGCCTACTTTAAGATTCTCTCTCTCTCCCTCTACCTCTCTCCCCTGCTCATGCTCTCTCTCTCTCTAAAATAAATAAATAATAAAATAATAAAAAACATAAAAGTAAAAACTATGCAAATACTAAACAATTTTTCTATGTGCTATAAAAATAACATGTAGGTGTGAGTTAGCTGTGTTACATTATCTGTATAAGTATATATATATATATATATATGGCCATATGTATATATTTATATATATGGCCATATATATATATATATATACACACACACACACATATACACACACACACACTATATCTATGTATATATGGATGTATATATACAAAATATAAGATATATGGGTGTATATAACACAATATATATGTCTGTATTGTATTATCTATACAATTATTTGTACAATTTTACAAATTTGTACAAAATTGCAAGTAATGTCAGTATATTCAAGTTTAAGTAGTAGAGTCAAATGTTGATTGATAAATGAAATCCATGGAATGTTTTGCTGATATTTCAAAATTTAGAAAAAGGTACTTAAAAAAAACTAAAATTATGCTTAATAGAGACATTGCTTCAGATAGGCATCTATAGCATTGAGGACCTATTTTTGATATAATAAATGTCCATACCATATTAGTAAATAAATATGTTAATCAACCACAGAAAATTAAATAAGAATTTAGAAATATTGGAACGCAGACCACATAGTGTTGGGCTGCAGAACAGACAATAATTTGAGATGAAGCAAAAATGTTAAAATGTTGATGGGAGCTGAACCAATGTGAATCATTCCCTAGCATTTGTGGGCACCCCTCATTTATTATTTTCTAAACATGCACAAAGCAGGGAAATTCCCAGGTATATGATCCTGAAACTGAGCAAACCTAATCACCATATATGAGCTTTAAACTACTAAATTAATGTATTCCAATAATAAAACCAGTTCTTGAAGAACTGTCTTCAGAGATGACATATGTCACAGATATAAATAAATTTAGAAACCAAGAAAATGTCTCAATAAAGTGCCAAATAAGTGACCAAGAATATGAAAATAAGATGGATAATCTAGTTGTACATTTGTTATTTCAACTTGCATGAACTTCAATGAAATTAAATAAAATACTGGTTTCCAGCATTTTCATTCTTCATTTACAACTTCTAGATTTTTCTCAAATTTAGTTCAAAAAGTTATTATAGAAAATCAGACCTGGAAATGATGCTCAGCCCAGGCAACTTAAGAGTGAGTTAAATAACACCCACCAAATTGTCATTCATTGTCAACAAAAAAATGATGAGATGAATTATTACCAGTATTTGTCTTTATATATTATATATGATTACAGTTATTTAATAAAGAAACTGTTCTTCTTGTCCAGGGAACAGTGCTGTTTTGAATTCTTCCTTTTCCTTTCTGAGACCCCTGAGACTAAACATACCATGTCAGCCTCCCTGCTCTGTACTCCACCATGTTGACAGGTATCCAAGGACTTTGCTTCCTTTTTCAGGGCACTCCCAGGAAGGAAAGGCAGAGTGTGCCTCAGCCCTTAGATTACCAAACCTTTATGTGTTCGGTTATCTCTCCCTACAACACACACACACACACACACACACACACACACACACACACACACACACGCATCCTGCTTCAATGGGGCAGGGTGGAATCCCTCTTTTTCCAAACCCAACCAATATCTAACTCTCCCACTTTGTTTCAGCTCTCCCCCTTTCACCCTTGGTCACTGGAACCCTAAGAGATTTCTCTTTCCCTTTCAATACTTTCCAGCTTTGCCTTTTTGTTAGGGACAATGAAAAACATACTTAGTGTAACTCTTGAGTTATAAACAAGACTTTCTCTAGGAAATTTCGAGACTCAAGTCCACTATGGAGTGTGGAGAACAGGCATAAATTAGATCCTCACCATCCACATTTTTTCACAATAGACTCAACTTAAATACACTTTAAAGACACACTGAAGTGGGAATACATTTTTCTTGATGATGAATGGGTATCATAAACCGTGGAATTAGTTTCATCAGGCAAGCTCTTTACTGACCACTCTATTTCTACCTCACTTCAAAACCTAACATACCATGTTACACTGCAGTGAAATTGATATCAGGCTGACTTCCTCCTCTACTAGTCTGTAAATGTCTCAAAAGCAAGAAGAAACTTTCTCTTATTCATCTTTCTAGGGCGCCTGCCCTTTAAGAACACTCATTAAATAATTGTTGAGGGAACGAATGAATGGCGGTCTTTTTGATTTCAGTGATGGCACTACCTCAGTTTTACCTTACTGGCAGCTTTTGTGAATCACTGTAACATAGCCAGAAAAATGCCAAGAGGATGGACCAATGATTAGGAGACAAGAGGAGGAGGATTTAGCAATTTTAGTAACAGGATCATATTTTAATTTGTCTTCTCATGAGCAGGTCCAATTCAGGGGTGTTCCAATTGTGGAATGAATTGGTTAGATGTGTGATATTATATAGAAGAATAAATCATCTTTATAGCAATGTCAACAAAGAGCTTTATTTCCCTACCGATTTTTTCATCTATATTAATACTAACTTGATGTCATAAAATATATTAAGCTATTTTGTCTTTTACAGTTTAAATAATGGCTTCCATATCATTGTCATATCTAATCTTAAGAAATATGTTGAAATTTAAGACTTGATAGAGAGATTAAGGTCTTTTTTAAAATTTTTTTTTCAACATTTATTTATTTTTGGGACAGAGAGAGACAGAGCATGAACGGGGGAGGGGCAGAGAGAGAGAGGGAGACACAGAATCGGAAACAGGCTCCAGGCTCTGAGCCATCAGCCCAGAGCCCGACGCGGGGCTCGAACTCGCGGACCGCGAGATCGTGACCTGGCTGAAGTCGGACGCTTAACCGACTGCGCCACCCAGGCGCCCCAAGAGAGATTAAGGTCTTGATCACAGTGACACAGCCAGAAAGAGATAGACTTGAATCAAAGTCATCTTCCTCCAAATACTCTTTCCATCATGTTATAGCTTCAAGACCTTATCATGAAGAATTCAAAGGTGAATCGGGCAAAGACACCCCAAGAAGTATACAATCCACAGGCGAGATCACTGACCACATTTCAAGGAGGAACTTGGAAGTACTTTCAGAGAAATACAAACAACTTGCAATGAGAGGATAAAAGAGGAATAGCTGATTTCCACCTGGGGGAGGAAGAAAGTCTTCACGGATTGGTGAAAGAAAAGGACTTTTAGGATGTCAAGAATTTGGAAATCTGGGTTGTAGAGGAAGATTATTTTGAGTTGAAGAAAGGACAGCGGCAAGCACAGGGCTTGGGTAGTGGCTCAGGGAACAGCAAGTGGCTTAGTTTGGCAGGATCTTGAACGGGTGTAGCGCATAATATGGTCGGAAAGGTCAGTTGGGGCCAGATTGTGAAGGAACTTGAATTCCAGACTAAGGCGTTCAAATTTGTTATGGAGACAGTGATCACTGAGGATGGAAGTTTTCTGAGTGGACCATGAAATTATTGAACGGGGCAAATTAGATGCCTGGGCCGTATCCACTGCGCTCGTATCCCCCATTTTTATCAAATCAAATATGTGTGCACCTGTTTCTCTGGCTGATGTCAGGAAATCCTTTGATATTTCCCCAGGGTAATATTTTCCTTGTATACCTCAAAAAGGGAAACTGAAAATCCTCTGAGCATTTCCAAGAAATGGGCTGTCCCAGGGCAATGAGCCCTGACTTCTGCCTGACAAAACAGGTCTGCTTTGGACAGGGTGTGCAGTGCACACATTCAATTGATAGCAATGGGAAAAGCAGATATTCCATCTGCCAATGATAAAACACATAAAATCACACAGGAATGTACAGTATGCTGGGTTGAACTACATAGGCGTTTGCCTCAACCAGAGAGAAAAGACCTGCCTATTTATGTCCCCTGGTAAGGACATTAGTGAGGAAAAGCTTTGATGTTTCAGCAATCATATAATTGACTCTACTGTTGGATCCAGAAGTCCAGGGTTGGTTTCAGGAATGAACACTGAACATTTTTAATGGCACGATGAGCAAAGGAGGCGTGTGGTGAAGATGTTAAGCAGATAGACTATTATCTGAAATATTCTGATTATGCAGATTTTAAACTTTCCCTCTCAACAGGTACATTGTCAGCTTTGCTGAACTTAGGTTTTAGGTTCTATATCCCTGGGAATCTAAAAAACAACCTACATTCTCCAGTGTGGTGGCCAGCTATTTTGTACAAGTATCGAGAAGACAGGGTAGATGGAAAGGACTCAGATGGCTGCAGGAGGACACATCTGTCCGACGATTTTGTGATCAGAAGTGGAGCCAACTTCTCATCCTTTTACTTCACCCTATATAGCCGATGGATTTGCCCAGTCCTATCAATTCATCTTTGATAAAGCTACAACCATCTGCTTTTTTCTGTCACCAGCTTTCTCCAGAACTTCTCTGCCTCTTCCTGGATTAGTGTAAGAGTTTCCTAACTGATTTTCCTGCTTTCCGCCTCCTCTTTCCCCATCCGATCTGCAGACTACCTCCTTTTTCCCTATACAACCTGCAATCGTTCCAAACTAACATTCTTAAAATACTACTCTCTCTCCATTACTAATCTGTTCATACCACCACATGGTTCCTCATCGCCTGCTCTACAGCCTGGCAGTCAAGTGCTCTTGGTTAAGTACACCTAGTGGCTGATCCGCCTCCATTCAAGTTTTTATTAGTGCACACTCTTCACTGTGCCACACTAGTCACACTATTTTTGAGATTTGTTTTCCTCTTCATCCTGTCCTTTGGTTAGCATGCTCTTTTCCCTAATCTTCCCCTTTATTAGCCTAAATCTCAACTTTTCCATGGTTATTCCAGTCCACATTGGTTTCTAAGTTTTCAGAGTGACTTTCCAAATTTATGTCTGAACTCCTATCTCTGGCACTAAGTTATGGACTGCCTTGTTTGGTTATTTAACCACTTTACATCCAAATATTGTCCCCTAAAACAATTTTATGTGCTGTTAAAGCAAGGATCATTTGTGGTTCTTCTTTTGTAACCTCTCGTGTTCAGCAGTTTTATAGAATGATCTAAAAATAAATGCTTTTTAAAAACGAATTGAGTTGCATCGTGTTATTTTCACACAAATAAATGGCAACAAAGTTTATCTAACTTATTTTATCCCAAACCCAAAGACATGATTAAAAAGTGAGATAAACAGTGAGAGCTAACAATTAAGTTATTGCTTATTTTGTTCCGGGCATGCTTTCATAAATATTTGATTCATGATTTTATTTAATACCTTCAGTGATCTTGTGAGGTAGGCGCTAATATTATTCTTACTGTACAGAGAAGGGAAATGAGATTTACAAGGCTAAAAAACTTGTCCCTGGTCACAGAGCTGGTAAACGGTGTCTAAGCATATTTGTTCAACTTCAGAAACCATATTCTTAATTACTTTTTGCTATGGTCTGAATGTTTGTGTCCCCTGAAAAGTCATAGGCTGAAATCCTTACAAGGTCATGAGTATTGGGAGGTGAGGCCTTTGGGAAGTAATAACACTTAACGGGAAATAATTTTCTGTTGTTTATCAGCCACTCAGTGTCTGATGTTTTGTTATAGCATCCTGAACAGACTAATAAATTCATATAGTCCAGCTTTCTTGGAGGAATATCAATGCTCTGTCTGTCGTTTATTGATACAAACACACATTTTATGATAAAATATGATTATTTACTGTTGATAAAATTTTGCCTAGCTAACACGTAAGGCAACTGGTACTAGAATACAAAACAGCTCTGCTCATGTAAAGAAAAATTGAGGGAAAATGATTTTATAGAAAACACATACTGTGATTGGGGTAGATAAAAGTCACAGACGAATGGCAAGATACACTAATATAAGCATGTCATTTAGGCATTGTGATCTATATTTTGTACTCCAAACATATATTACATTACATTATATACATATATTACATATACATATATTACATTACTTATAGCTAATAGGCATTATTTTCAAAAAGAAATAACTTGTTTCTCCAAAATTAGCAATAATTTGTCTTTCAATGGATTTTTTTTTTGTTCAGTGTGAAATCTGATAGCTGGTAAGTTACAAAGATAACTTTTTGGAAAAGATCTTCTATATTTAGAATTATTTCTCTTATATTGTAGAATTTTATAGAAAACAAGACTGTCCAGCTGTTCTAAATTTTCATTGAAAACAGATATGAGGAAAATAGATATTCTTCCAGCAGGAGGGTTCCAAGCAGTAGGCATTGTGAGTTTGGGAACAGTCTTCTGATTGAGAATTATGGTTGCATAAAATCAACGTTTATTATTTAATTTTTTAAATGTTTATTTTTTAAGAGAGAGAGAGAGAGACATTGCGAGTGGGAGGGGGCAGATAGAGAGGGAGACACAGAATCCGAAGCAGGCTCCAAGCTCTGAGCCAACAGCACAGAGCCCTATGCGGGGCTTGAACTCACAAACTGTGGGATCATGACCTGAGCTGAAGTCAGACACTTAACCGACTGAGCCACCCAGGCACCCCTATTATATAATGTTTTATATGAATATTATTAAAGAAACTTGATGGGAGCACCACTATTCTCTTGAAAATATCTACATGATCCTTCAATAACAGAGAAATTTAGAAAGTAGTTAGGACTGGTGACCAAAACAGGGCTTGGTAGGTTTCTAAAAGGGGGAGGGGAAGTGAGCTTGGAAAGTGGAAAGCCTGGAAAGTTCTACTCTAGCTGAAAGACAATGCAACTTAGAGTAGTTTCAGATGAAGGTTACCTAAACTAGAAAGGCCACACCAGTAGCCTCGTTTATTTTTTTATTTCATTTTTAATTTTAATTTTAATTTTTTTTTACTTATTTTTTTATTCTCAAGTTAGTTCACATATAATGTAGTCTTGGCTTTAAAAGTAGAACCCAGTGATTCATCTCTTACATATGATACTCAGTGCTTATCCCGAAAAGTGTCCTCCTTAATGCCCATCACCCATTTAATCCACCCCCTAACCCCCACCCCCAATCAATCCTCATTTTGTTCTCTGTATTTAAGAGTCTCTTATGGTTTGCCTCCCTCTCCGTTTTTATCTTATTTTTTCTTCCCTACCCCTATGTTCATCTGTTAAGTTTCTCAAATTCCACATATGAGTGAAATCATATGATACCTGTCTTTCTCTGACTTATTTTGCTTAGCATAATACCCCCCAGTTCCACCCATGTTATTGCAAATGGCAAGATTTCATTCTTTTTCATTGGTGAGTAGTATTTCATTGTGTGTGTGTGTGTGTGTGTGTGTGTGTGTGTGTGTGTGTGTGTACCACATCTTCTTTATCCATTCATTAGTTGATGGACATTTGGGCTCTTTCCTTAATTTGGTTATTCTTGATAATGCTGCTATAAGCATTAGGGTTCATGTGCCCCTTTGAAACAGCATTTTTGTATCCTTTGGATAAATACCTAATAGTGCAATTTCTGGGTCATAGGGTAGTTCTATTTTTAATTTTTTGAGAAACCTCCACAGTTTTCCAGAGTGGTTGCACCAGTCTGCATTCCCACCAACAGTGCAACAGGGTTCCTGTTTCTCTACATTCTTGCCAGCATCTGTTATTTCCTAAGTTGTTGATTTTAGCAATTCTGACAGGTGTGAGGTGGTATCTCATTGTGGTTTTGATTTGTGTTTCCCTGATGATGAGTGATATTGAACATCTTTTCATGCATCTGTCAGCCATCTGGCTATCCACTTTCAATCTCCAGGTGTCCTCCGTTCTCAGATGAGTCTCTTTGTAGGCAGCATATAGATGGACCTTGTTTTTTTAATTCTTTCTGATACCCTCTATCTTTTGATTGAGATGTTTAATCCATTTATGTTCAGAGGGATTATTGAAAGGTATGAATTTAGTGCCATTGTGTTATCTGTAGATTTCATATTTGTGGTGATGCCACTGATCCTTTGTAGTCTTTGCTGCTTTCCACTCACAGAGTCCCCCTTAGGATCTCTGGTAAGGCTGGTTTAGTAGTCACGAACTCCTTCAGATTTTGTTTGTCTGGGAAAGGCTTTATCTCTCCTTCTATTCTGAATGACAGCCTTGCTGAATAAAGGATTCTTGGCTGCATATTTTTCCTATTCAGCACATTGAATATTTCCTGCCACTCCCTTCAGGCCTGCCAAATTTCAGTGGACAGATCTGCTACTACCCTTATGTGTAGCCCATTTGTCCCTAGCTGCTTTCACAATTTTCTCTTTATCTTTGTATTTTGCCAGTTTCACTGTGATATGTTGTGGTGTTGACCTGTTTTTGTTAATTTTAAAGGGAGTTCTCTATGCCTTTTGGACCTGGATGCCTGTTTCCTTCCCCAGATTAGGAAAGTTCTCAGCCATCATTTGTTCAAATAAGCCTCCTGCCCCTTTCTCTCACTCCTCTTCTTTTGGAACTCATATGATATGGATATTGTTTCATTCCATGGAAATACTTAGTTCTCTAATTCTCCCCGTGTGATCTAGTAATTTCTTTTCCCTCTTATTTTCAGCTTCATCATTTTCCATAATTTTATCTTCTGTTTCACCTATTCTCTCCTCTGCTTCTTCACTCTCTCTGTCACTGTATCTAGTTTATTTTGCATCTCATAGCATTTTTTAATTCACTGTGACTAGTTCTTAGGTCTTTGATCTCTACAGCAAGAGTTTCTCTGCTATCTTATATGCTTTTTTCAAGCCCAGCTATTAGTCTTCTATTATCCTAAATTCTTGTTCAGATATATTGCTTATGTCTGTTTTGAGCAATTCTCTGGCTGTGATTTCTTCTTGAACTTTCTTTTGGGGAGAATTGCTTCATTTTGTCATTTTGGCTAAGTTTCTGTTTTTTGCATGTTTTAAAAGTTTGTTATGTGTCTTGCACCTGTGAGTAGTACTCTATTAAAAAGGAGTCATACACTGTCCAAGGCCTGGCACTTCAGGAAGTGTTTTAGGAGTGTGTTACATGCACTCTGTTGTTGCATTTTGGCTGCTCTATCCCACTGGTCAGTCGTCTGCAGAGCTCCTCCTTGTTTGTAGTGGTGAGTGTTTGGACATTCAACCAGTTGTGCTTTGACTTGTTTGTTGAGGTAACCCTGGAAAAAGAAAAGGAATAAGGTGGGGGGAAGCCTCATCCCATAAAAAGAGAAAAAAGGAAAGAGAGAAAAGGTGACCAAACCAGGAAATCAAAAAACTATAAGGCTAAATCCAGATAATGAGAGTGGAAAATAAAGAAGACAAAGAAAGAGAAAAGGTGGATAAAGAATAGAATAAAAATACCTGATCCAAAAAAATTTATACATATATGTAAAATAAAGATTGACCAACAACAAATCAGAAGCTATGGCCCTGATTCCAAAAGAAAAAAAGAAAAGGGAAGAAAGAACAATAAAATTTAATTTAATTTAAAACAAAAACAAAACAACAACAATAAAAAACAAAAACAAAAACAAAAACAAAAACAAAAAAAACCCCAGCTATCTCTTGGTGCCTGGGACCCGTGGCTGTGCTGGACTGGGGGAGAGGCCATCTGGTTCACTCAGTGTCAGTCTTGCTGCAGTAGATAAGCAGTTGCCAGGCTCGGAGGGGTGGGGTTCAGTGCAAGTTTTCCTGCCTCCACTGGGGGACGCTGTCCTGTTCTCTGAAGTTCCACCATGTTGGTGATGGGGAGGAAAATGGCGACACCCCGATCTCTCCTCCCCAGACCAGGTATCTCAAACCACGCTTTTCAGGCATCCCTCACAGAGTAGCCCGGGCAGTTGGTTTGCCCTGCTCCACAGTCTCCTGTGCTTCCTAGGTGCTCTACTGGGATTCAAAACCCAGTGTCTTAAAGGACCTTGCACCACGAGGACCCTGTTCTGGAGTAGTGCCATTCTACCCTGCTGATAAAAGACTTTTGGCTGGCATCCTTGGGGAGGCAATAAACTCTCTTACTAAAGTACTCTGGGAAGGGGACTGTTCTCTCGCAGTGTTCCCCTGAAATTACTACACGGAGCTATGCATTCTGGGGCCCATTCCCTCCTCCCCAGGACTCGCAAGGCTTCCAACTCTGTTTGGATATAGTCACACAATTTCATACCTCTGAGTTTCAGCTCCAGAGGCTCAATCCTGCCAAGCTGTCTCCCTCCAACTATGGAGATTTCTGCCACTCTGCAGATTGATTACCTGGGTGGTCCAAGTGATCTGACCTCAATATAGTTGTGTTAGAGGGACAAGGAAAATCCTAGACCCCCTACCTCTCCACCACCTTAACCCAACCTCCTGATGAATAGTGTAGTTTATTTATTTATTGTTTAATGTTTATTTATTTCTGAGACAGAGACAGAGCATGAGTGGGGAGGGGCAGAGAGAGAGGGGGACACAGAATCCGAAGCAGGCTCCAGGCTCTGAGCTGTCAACACAGAGCCCGACGCGGGGCTCGAACTCACAGACTGTGAGATCATGACCTGAGCCGAAGCCGGACGCTCAACCGACTGAGCCACCCAGGTGGCCCTGAATAGTGTAGTTTAAAACAACAATTAAGGAGTCAAGAACTTGGGAACCAAGGTTGAAGAATAATGACTAATCCATTTATGAAATCATCCACTCAAAAAATAGCCTTTATTCAACACGTTTATGTACCAGGCACTCTATTAGGTACAGAGATTATAAAAAACATTTTACAAAAGTAGGCTTTGCCTTCAAGGGTGTCAACATGGTTTTGAACCAATGACTTGTATAAAGAAGTGGGTTAGGGTTAAATACAGGACTCTTAGGGCTTTAGATGTACCGTGGTACGTTGACAGAACTAAGTGTTGCAAGGTTGCTTAACAGAATTTTCCCCAAGGGTTCCTGGGTGGCTCAGTCAGTTGAGCTTCTGACTCCTGATTTCGGCCCAGGTCATGATCTCACAGTTTGTGATCTTGAGCCCCTACTGGGCTCTATGTTGATAACACAGAGCCTGCTTGGGATTCTCTCTCTGCCTCTCTTTCTGCTTCTGTCTCTCTCTCAAAATAAATAAATGAAATAAATAAATAAATTTTTTTTGCCCCAAATTCATCCTGGGTGTTTTAAGGGGAAAGCAAAGATACTTATTCACTTCAGTATAGACAGGAAATTTTAGCCCTAATGGCTATGGAAGATGTGGCCTGTGACCAGATCAGCTCTAGACCTGAGGCTCATCAGACCCTGAAGTAAGCTATGAATTATAATCCTAGAAAAACAGAATTGGTGCTGAGTATATACTCTATGGTGTATCTCATCTGGACCATCACCTCACAGAGGACAGACATCTCTTATTAAGTACTTTAGTGGAACTAGCTTCCTTAAGAAAGATATAGAAGGAATGTCAAAGATATAGAAGAAATGTCAAAGCCATCTTTGAGTTATAGGATTAACTTACTTCCTATTATGTCCTCCCAATGCACCACCTTTATTCCACTCCTCTGCTAAAGCTCATAAAACTGAACCATGAACAAAACAACTTTCTCATTGTTCCCTTAAAAATGGAAATGATGGCCAGATTCTGATCAACATGGGTATGCTAGGTAACTTCTTTGAAGGGAGTTAATATAGTACCTTTAAGGAAGGGATAATTGTAATAATTATAATCTTAAAGGATCTGTCATTTAGTCACGGTTTGCTGTGTCCTAGGCATAGTACTAGATATATGTCATTTTTGTCTCAAAATACATTTTTAAACATTTATTTACTTTTGAGAGAGAGAGGGAGTGAGTGGAGGAGTGGCAGAGAGAGAGGGATAGAGAGAGTATCCGAAGCAGGTTCAAACTCACAAACCCTGAGATCGTGACCTCAGCCAAAATCAAGAGTTAGACGCTTAACCGACTAAGCCACCCAGACGCCCCTGTGTCAAAATATGTTTTGAAGGCATAGATCTTAGATGCTAGTTGCAGATTTCCCAGACTCTCTGCCTTTGCTTAGGCTATTTCCTATGCTTGGATCCCCCTTTTCTTTCAAAACTATCTGAAAATCCCATCCATCATTCAAAACTCACAATTCAGCATCTACTTGAAGACTTTTCTAACTTTCCCCAGTCTAAGAAAACTGATCTTTTGTTCTCTCAACCTCTTTAGTACGTATTTATATTTCTCACATAGAACCTACTTTTTGCCCTGGTTGCAGTGTTCTAACTTTACGAGGCACATGTCTGGCCTCCTTGATGCAAGATAAACTCTTTCAGAGTGGAAACCACCCCTTTTTTTAAAGCTTTACCTTCCCCAAGCGGCATGGTTTTCAAGGTTTCCTCCGTATCACAATCACTTGGAGAGTCTGTTAAAAGTCTGGATTACTGGTCCCCATCTCAGCTGTGCCAAATTAAATCTCAGGAGGTAGGGCGCAGGGAGTCACATGTTAAACCAGCATCATTAGTGAGTCTTGTGTTGACCAAAGTTCTGGGCTGTGTTTTAGTGTAAAGCACTGGTTCTCAATGGGAGTTGATTTTGCCTCTGAGGGGATATGTGGCACCACCTGAAAACATTTTTGTTTATTCCAACGAGAACGGGGATTGATGCAACTGGCAATCAGAGGGGAGAGGCCAGGGATGCTGCTCTACATCCTATAATGTGCAGGATAACCCTCAGCACGAAGAGTTATCTGGCTCAGAATGTCAATGGTGCTGAAACCCTGGCACAGAGCAAACAGCACCCTGAGCTCAGGTGATCAATAAATGTTTCTTGAATAAACAAGTTGAGCAAGGTAAAGATAGGTGTTCTTAATAGGGGCTCAGCTGCATTTCTTCTGGACCATGCCTGATGGGGCTGCCTCACAGCTTCATAACTGCCTAGTTGTATGGGGTCACGAAAGCCCAGGACCTCCTAAAGCCTGTCCATTTGGGTGACCATACATCGCACTTAGCAACCTTGGTGTAAGAGAAACAGTATTGTTGTTTTTATAATGTTCACATTGTAGTGAATTTCTTCTTTGACTTCTTTACATGGTTTCTTAAATTGTAAAAGTACCTAACATGTATTTCCTTAGGTGATCCCAATATTCCTGGAATAGGAGGTAGCATGATTCTCTGTACTGCAGACAACTCACAGAGCTCCATGATTTGCTGCCTTCATGCAGTTAATCAGTGCCCTCCCTAGGATTAGAATCTACTATTTTCCACACACAAACCATGAACCCACACTGCTTTCCAAACACGTCTTTTGACATCTTTGGACCTTCATTTGAAAATAGAGTCTTCCGAAACCTAACAGCACGTGCTTGAAATGTCTTCTCATTTATCCTTTTGATTGCTCAGTCCTGAATGAATCATCATTCATCCAAAGGGCACAGCATTTCCTCTGTCTAGAGAGAGGGTGTGTTTACGCCGTCTCTACAGGAGTCAAAGATCAGCTCATTTTGACAGTGGTCAGTTGGGAAGCTTATAGCTTATGATCTTAGTGTGAGGTTATTTTCAAATGTAGGCCATGTGGAACTTGAGGCTATGTAGTGTTAATGTGGTAAGCAAAGGATTTATTTCATGAGCATAAACTCTCAGAGATTACTTATGTGTGTAAGTGTATATACACATGTAATCCTACAATACTGAGATCAGAGATATGAAACTTAAATAAAAGATTTGGTTAGACTCCTTTCTGACTCTTCTCTTCCACCACAGTTTCCCACTTTTGATTTTTGTTTGGGTTAGAACTCCCCAGCTAGGCTGCTCTGTGTTGAGGTTCTCTGGCATTTGAGTAATGCTCTGACTCTGTAACATCAAGAAAGAAAAGAATGAGGATACAGTTACAGTGTTCCATCTTAAAACTATTCTTATTTTTTAAAAAAGTTTATTTATTTTGAGAGACCACGAGAATGTGTGAGCACACACAAGCAGGGGAGTGGGAGAGAGAGAGAGAGAGAGAGAGAGAGAGAGAGAGACAGGATCCTAAGTAGGCTCCATGCCCTCAGCACAGAGCCTGACACGGGGCTCAAACTCATGAACCTGCGAGATCATGACCTGAGCTGAACCAAGAGTTGGACGCTTAACCTACTGACCCACCCAGGTGCCCCTAAATTCTCATTTTTAAAAAAATGATATTTATTTATGCAGGAAATTTTTAAGATGTAACTACAATGCTATAACACATTATAGATTCCTCCACAACTTTTGTCAAGAATTTGGGCACAGTGTATGTTATTTTCTTTTTCTTTCTTTCCTTTTTTTTTAATATTTGAGAAATTTAGTTCTGGTCTGTTCAGGTCAGAAGTAAAAAAGAGTTTAAAAGACTGGAAAGTATTTAATAGCGTTATAAAAACGTTTTTCTTGGGTGGTCTCCCTGTTACTCATCTTTTTCTTTTTTTTTTTAATTTTCCTTCTCGTTATCACCTTTATTTTCAAACCTGTTCCAGCATCTGACAAGTGAATTAAGAAGAAATAACTTCTTTAAAAATCTATCTAAAGAGAGGAAAAAGGAGAAACAGAAAGGCTGATTAATAAGGGGTTTTGTGTTTTCTCTTCAGCATTTAGCACAAGGCTAACTTTTACTGCTGTCTAATAAAGTGAATCAAGAGTGAAAAGTTCAAATATTAGGCTTTCCTGTGGAGCTGGTTTCATGAGGTCCTGAAAGCCAACATCAGCGGAGTGACAGAAGGGCGTTCATGTTTCTGTCTCGTCTGTGGTGGGCTGGCTGAGATGGCTACTTGAGGCAAATGAGACTCCCCAAACCAAAATTTAACCTGTACCCCAGAAGTTCAGTGACCTAAGGTGAAGAACTTTGCTTCAAGTCTCTGCCGACTTCCTCTGCTTTTCACTAACCCCTCTCCCCAAATTGCCTCCTTTAAGCAAAACAAACAAAAAACGTCAAAACACCAGACTTCTCAACAAAAGGCATTTTGTTTTCGACTCAACTGTTGTGTACAATATATGAAAGTCACAGTCATGGCAGAAGGAAACTTACATTAAATTAACTTCCCCAAAACAACTTAAAATCAATGGATGTGTTTTCCTCCAGAGAAATCCATAATTACTTTGGCTTCGACACAGCAGAAAATAACAGAGTATCATAGACAGTTTCTTGAGTTGACTATAGTTCAGATCAAGATCCACATATGCTATAAATCTCTGTAATGGCAAATAACTATCAGGGACGTACCAAGCCATTTAGCAATTTAAGTGGTCCACACCAGAGCTTCCAAACAGATTGAAACAACAAGTGTTCATTTCTCACGAAGTACCCTGAACCGACCACTAGATAAAATTAAAGTACGGCTTAGAGATTTAAGCTTGTGTCCGTAGAATGGGTCTGCTAGATGAAATGCAGGGCACCCAGTTACACTTGAATTTCAGATAAGCACTGAATTTTTTAAGTATAAATATGTCCCAAATATTGTATAGGACATGATTTCACTAAGAAATTGTTTGTTATTGGGGCCCCTGGGTGACTCAGTAGGTTGTGTCCAACTTCAGTTCAGGTCATCTGATCTCATGGTTTGTGGGTTCAAGCATCATGTTGGGCTCTGTGCTGACAGCTCAGAGCATGGAGCCTGCTTCGGATTTGGTCTCCTTCTCTCTCTCTGCCCCTCCCCCAATCTCACACACACACACACACACACACACACACACACACACTCTCTCTCTCTCTCTCTCTCTCTCTCTCTCTCAAAATAAACAAACATTAAAAAATTATTTGTTATTTATCTGAAATTCAAATTTAACAAGGTGCTTTGTATTTTTATTGTTATTTTTGCTTTGTCTGTCAACCCTACCCAAAAAGATATTTTCAAACTTCTATTTTAGAAATCCTGTTGCTGAACACTGAAATAGTTGGATATATAAAATATTTTTATCTAATGCTTATAATATAAATATTAAGTATATCAAAGTATAAATTATTTATATATTATATATTTAATTTTAAAAATTGTGCAAGGTATAAGAAATGTGAGAAATTGAATGCCAGGGCTGGAAAACACACTCTGTGCAAAAAATGGGTAATGAATAATAATAATAATAAAGAAGTAGGGTTTTCTGGAACCCGAGACATACTTAGCACAACTCAAACACAATTTGACTCTCTTGGTGCATAATTATGATGTTTTGGGTCATTGGTAGACACCTGTCCAGAGATTATTTGAGACAACTCAATGTTGAGTTTACCTCTGTTGCCATCATGGGCAAATGATGTAAATTTGACCAGAGCAGAATCATTTGATGTCTGCAACTAATTAGTTTTTGTAAGAAAATATAAAGGTCCCAGAATAACATTCTATTTCTAGAGGTTCTCAGTAATCATAGTATCATGGTTAATACACAATTCGGCTTCAAATATCAGCTCTGTCATATGTTAGTTGCATGAATTGGATAGGTTATTTAATCTCTCTAAGCCCGTTTCTTCATTTGTAAAATGAACGTAAAACCCTAACTTTCAGTAGCTGTTGCAATAGTAAGCTATCAAATGAAATAATGATAACAGTTCTTAAGACATGAGGAGGAGCTCACATATTTATACATCACTTCAATAAATAACAATAGTAATAGGGGCAGTCCTAGTATTTTACCTGAGTACCGGATAAATCCAGAAACTTAATATCTTAATTTTTTAACGTTTATTTATTTATTTATTTATTTATTTATTTATTTATTTATTTATTTATTTTTGAGAGACAGAGACAGAGACAGAGACAGAGACAGAGACAGAATGTGAGTGGGGGAAGGGTAGAGAGAGAGGGCAACACAGAATTCCAAAGCAGGCTCCATGCTCCGACCTGTCAGCACAGAGCCCAATGCTATGTTCGATCCCATGAACCGCAAGATCATAATCTGAGCCGAAGTCAGACACTTAACCTGAGCCATCCAGGCACACCCAGAACTTTAATATTTTAAAAGAGAGAATTGCACTTTGTGGGTTTCTGTAGGTTTGGGGTTTCTGGAGGTATAGAAGCAAAATTTTAAAACAGATACATTTTATTTTAGGAAAATCACCAGTAAGACTCTTGAGTTACCCCACCGTAAAAGAAGTACCAATCCTCTGGGTGGTACCGTGAGGTCATCTTATCCCTGAATGTAGATGCTTCAAATTGAGATGTTTTGTGTTTGTTCACTAGCTAAAGTTGATGTAATTTTATTCCCTGCATTTCCCTCTACCTCTGAAAAATTAGTATAATGAAATGATTACATAAAACATAGATTTTGATCAAACTGTGGACATGCTTCATATGGTATTGTTTAAGATTAAATAATATAGAGCTCAGGGCATATTCTATGTATTAGCTTCTATTATTGTTTTATCGAGGCCCTACAGATCAAAACCCATAAATTGAGAAGGATCGTGGCTTCTTTTGGTGGAAGTGGATATTCCAACCTATGATTTTACCAGGGCAGGAGATAAGAGATTTTTCAAAAGGGGAAGAGAGGACCCTCCATTTTGCAAGGTTAAGAGTCACAAGACTAGACTTAAAGAATGAAAATGTCCTAAAACCAAAGACGATGGAGCCTAAAGCTGATGCAGGTTAATCTGGTAACTGCTATGTGGAAGCTCCTTGGGACCTAGGTGGGGATCCTTAAGTTGTGGCCAATTCCTAAAAAACTCAAACATACCCAGTACTATAAGCCATGTGAGACACTGCTATGTGTACTTCTGATGTCCCTTTAACATCCTGTGAAATCTTGTAAAACACTGAAGTCAGGATCTAGCCACCTTTGGAGAATTAACCAAGGGATTTATATACCTGCTTGGAGAAGCCTAGGATGGGGAAAGCGCAGCCCAAAGAACCAACTTACGAGATAACGTGATATGACCTGCAAGAGCTCTGGAGAGATGTTGGGAGGCCAGACACCTGGTAGACCCGAGAAGAGACCACTAGGTTGGGTGGGTAGAACATCTAACAATGCCTCAGAGATTCCCAGAAACCACTTGGGAGGAGGAACACAGCACAAGAGCAAACTTCCTGAAATCGATTTGGATGTTAAAAGAAACGTAACCTTATTTTGCATTACAAGCTCATGATATCCAGAAGCACGTTTATTGTATTATGTTTATCTTGGCAGCCAGAAAGTTTAGGCCTGAGATTATGGCTTAATTATAATAATAATCTCATCTGGAATGCCTAAAATCATTAGAAGCTACCAGGAAGGGAAATCCACGTACAACCTCTTCTCTCCCCTAAATGGTCATGACCTCTCTTTCAATCTTTATTATTATAAAAACTTTTTGTGTGTACTACACTAAAGGGATCTGATTTGCACATAAGCTGGGATTTCGATATGCCTGAGCATGTGCAATGAAACTGGAGGGCAGCCTGCCAGAAGTCTGCTCAGAAGAGTGACTGGGGAAGCTCCTGAGAAGATGGAATACTCCCAAGCTGGGCCCCAAAGCGAAACAGCAGAGTTGGAGGGAAAGAGTGATTCTGGGTATAATCGTTTTGTCACTTGTATTAGTTATTGGTTCTGCCCCCGTGGACACATGTCTAAGTCTTCTGGGGAGAAGAGTAAGTAAAACCAGGGGGGAAAAGTTGTTTTATTAAAACTCCAGCATGAAGAGAAGCGACACTGCTTTAAGTCTCTCCTAAAAATGTTAGATTCTTCTATGTTCGGTCCCTCAAGGGTCCAGAACCATCACCGTTGGGAGACATCAGTACTCTGGAACCTGGCAGCAGAGGCTAATGGGGGAAAAAAGACTAGCTGCAGAGGTTAGCAATAGGAGTGGCGATAGGCACAGAGATGCAGAGAGGCAACAGCAGTGGGTCGTGGTAAATGCAGTGACTTCCAGTATGAGAAATGACTAGACTCTCTCCTTGGTTAAACTTTAGTCAGTCTTCTCTAAATGGTCTGGACCTAAGCTTTGGTGTCTGTCCTTGTAGGGTCTGCAATGCTCAGTTGTAGCAAGAATCTTGCTTAGTAAATTTTACAAGAATCTCCACCCTCAATATCTGATCACCCCACATGGCTAATAAAATTCCTCATTCCACGTCCTTGGCATCTGATCATCCTGGCCTGCCTTCGGCAAGAATCTCATCAAATTGATTTAGCCAGAATCACCCTTAATCATAAGGTATCCTCTTACTAATTTCCATCCACTGGCACTCATCTTTCTCCTTGGCTGTAAATCCCCATTTGTCCATGCTATATTCTGAACGGATCCTAGGTCTATACTGAGGTCTCTTTTCCCTACTTCAATAGTTCCTATAGGAATAAAATCTGATTTTACGACTTTAACTTGTGTCTGGCTCTTATTCCCTTTAAGAGAAGTGATACTTGGTAGACCTGGAGTCAAGTAGACCTTGTATCAAGTAGACTGTGGCGATACCCAGCATAAGGGATGATGGTGCCCAGCAGTGTTGATGTTGCTCGGGTTATCAGCAGTACTAGTGAAGGCAGCCGGGTGTTCTGAGTGTGGAGTGAGACAGTGTGACTGCATAGTTGGTGAGCACATACGAGACTGACCCTGATGAGTCTCAGACTATGGGGAAGGAATCGTTCCAAGGAACTAGAACAAGAGCCAAAAAACCAGAAATTACATTAAATCTGATAACATTAGTAGCACTGGTTATAAATAAAGTATTGTGCAGTTTTAAATATTCATATTATTTTACAGGTAATAAAGACTGAGATTTAGAAAAGCCACCTCACCTTGAAAGGGCGGATTTAGGACAGAAATACAAGTGTTTGGACACATTTTCAATGCTTATTTGCTACAATACAGCTGTCCCTCACTTAAAGTATTTTCCATACAGATTTTGATGTCTAAGTCCTTTTAATATGTAGATGATTTATGAATTAATAAATTTCTCATTTTTCTATGTCAGGTGGAATATATGTTATACTTTCCTAGAATTTATTCATTAAAACTTTAAACATATTAAAATGTTTGAATTTAAATTGAATTTATTTATTAAAATGTGTTGAACTAAACTCATTAAAAAGATGCCTCTGCTCATCCTTATTTGAAGAGAGATTTACTAAATTTAAAATTAGGATATATATTCCAAAATTTGGCAAAAAGAAAGGAGACACACTGCTTTAAAAGAAGAAAGGCGTTTGGGGCGCCTGGGTGGCACAGTCGGTTAAGCGTCCGACTTCAGCCAGGTCAC
>NW_024412376.1:109475153-109493299 GCF_014898765.1 Herpailurus yagouaroundi
CTGTCCCAAAAATAAATAAACGTTGAAAAAAAATTTTTTTAAAAGAAGAAAGGCGGGGCGCCTGGGTGGCTCAGCCGGTTGAGCATCCGACTTCAGCTCAGGTCATGATCTCGTGGTCTGTGGGTTTGAGGCAGGTGTGGGCCCTGTGCTGACAGCTCAGAGCCTGGAGCCTGCTTCGGGTTCTGTGTCCTCCCTTGCTCTCTGCCCTCCCTCGCTCTCTGCCCCTCCCCCACTCATACCCTGTCTCTCTGTCAAAAATAAATAAACATTAAAAAAAAATTTAAAAAAAAAGAGGAAAGCAACTGGAAGCTTTAAAGAAACATAAAAAATTCTATCACTGGTTTTAGAGCTATTCTTGAAAAGGACATTCAAACAAGATGGCGACATGGGCTGGACAGAGTCAAAACTACAGATCTTGCCAGGTTAGTCCAGCAAACTGGAGCAGAGCAGGCACCCGACTCATTCCACAAGCAAAGAGGCCAGCAGAGCCAAGAACTGGACCCTTGCCAGGAGCTGAGCAGGGTGGATGCCAGAGGAGTAGCCTAGAGAGCAAGCCAAGGATTAGTAAGTAGAGAAAGCAGCAGAGGTAATAGGAGACAAGAACACAGGAAGCGGCTCCTAGGGCTATCTCCATTGCTTCTGGACAGTGTCTCTTTAGCACGATAATGCCTCATTTAATGCTCCAAGCATGAGCTCACTACATAATATCTTAAAGGTAATTTTCTACACCTGATACCACACAACCCAAATCTAATCTACCCCTTAAAATACAGGATTGGGTGTGGAAACTGAGGAGCATGGGCGTCTGAGTTATCCGGGTTGTCATTAGAGTGTGCCGCAGTCTTTCTGGTTGGTTTCTCAGACTTGTGTCCATCCATGTCCCCCCAGCCACTGCCTTGGCACTGAAGATAGCCTGAGAGAGCCTGGAAAATATATTCCTATTTCTAGTCTATTGTTTTGGAAGCAGGAGAAGTGAGATTCCAGATGGAGTGTGGAGACAAGGAGCCTGAGGGATAGTGTATTAGCCTCAAGCCTGGAGGAAGCCATAGAAGAAATGCCTTGGTATTAAAATCTCAGAACTCAGGAAGGATAGTGGAAATTTATTTAGCTTTTAAATGGCCAGGTAAAAAGATATATCAGCAGAATTATTAGATACGGTTCACTATGCTGAGGAACTTTATGATGTCTCAGTACCTGTGAATATCATCCTTTCCGTGAGGTGTATGGTCTTGAATTTGTGTTATGAGACTTTGTGAGAAGTGCCATGTCCTTTTCCTTTGACCTGCGTTACTTTATTTGACCCTAAAATGGATGATGCTCAGAACGAAACTTTTCACTATCACTATTTCAGACAACTCAACTTTTAGGCTTTATTTACTCTTGCTAAACTCCTCAGACCCAAGAAAAAGGAAAGAGTGAAAGGCAAAGGTGGCGTAAAAATGACAGATACGAGGGTTCTGCTGCTCTAAGAACGCAGTGGGCACCTTCTGAACTGCTTATCTTCTTTAGACTGGTGGGTGGGGGTAGGGGTGGTAAAGGAAAGAGCCGAAAATAAAGACACACCTCTGTAGGAGAAGCAAGCATCGATTGATCTTTTCAAGACCTCTGTGCCATACCGTACTTTGAAAGTTACCGTGGAGATATGCTATTGCTTTGCACTTAAAAAAACTTTTACATCACCTGCCAAATAAGCTTTGGGATCTTAAATCATTCTCCCCCCAATTTAAGCCCCTAAAACTTTCCTGAAGTGAAGAACACATCCCAAAGCAACTTAAAGCTACTTGCATAAAAAAGAACAGGATTTAATAGGGGGAGAAAGGAGCAAAATAAAACAAAGAAAAGGGAAAGATTCATTGAATCATTCTATACAGAAAGAGTGCTTTAATTTTTTATTTATTCTGTACATATTAGATGGAAATGCATTGCATGGTGTTCAGGCAACAAAACAGATTTCGCTCCAGCAACTGGCCTGCTCAGAGTTCTGCTTCTCACTTGTTTATGACATTTACTAGGTCGACAAATGAGGTCCCAAATAGAAAAGCACAGTGGCTATAGCCTGCGGTTCTTGGTGGAGATAAAAATTTTAATACTATGCTGTAAGTCCATAGAGAGAGAGAAGCATGACCAGGGATAAAGTTGGTGGGTGTAGCCCTGTAGGTATATGTATTATTTGTCTTCTTCTTTGGATTCTGGATAATAGCAGAGGTCAAGTGCACCTTCGTTGGAGGCCATTATGGCAGTTACAGCCTTGCCTGAGAGAGACAGCTAAGAATCACTGAAGAGCAGCCAGTCACAAAAGATAGGAATGTAGAAGGTAGTCTGACTAACTATATAATATGGGATCTGATCAATATGATTATAACAAAGCAGATACATACCAGTATCTGACAGATTCCACTTCATTTAATGAATTGGTCCTACTAGAGTTAAATCTAAACAATACAAATATTTGAATTTATTTGCACTCATGTTTATCATCAGGCACATATGAAACATGAATTATTGCCATTTTTATTGCTGAGAAACAATGAAGCATTGGGAAAGTGGTGGAGTTTTGCTTTCCAATTGCAGGATTTTAAAATGTGCTGTTTCTGTAGTGGCAAAGAATGAGAAACCTTATCTTAGTCATTTCCCAGGAGACAAGAAACTGAATTTCCCTATCCCGATATAAACATTTTACATGTTTTCAAATGCTTTCTTTTATGTCATGGGGCAAAATTCACAACAGACAGCCCTAGAGAGGCTGTTTTATTCTCGAAATGTTGTCTATAATTTAGAGGTTGATTACAACAGATGAATAACAATACTTTGGTCATGGCATCATGACCCAAGCAATCTATAGGAAGGGGTAGCTGTCTGGAAAGAGTGACAGCATGCTTTTCAAAGGTGCTTCTTTGAAAAACAAAATGTTGGTGCACCATTTATACAATATCAATAATTATATTTCTTATTTAAGCTAACACAATTAGAAGAGGATTAAAAGAACTCTTAGTTTCTGATAATTTATATCTATGACTTTTCCATCTGTTCTTAAAATATGAAAACATTTACATATAACCCCCTTCAAAAAAAAAAAAACAATGATAAAGCAAACTCCCAAGTGTCCACCATTCACCTTAAAAAATAGAACCTGTGGGGGTGGGGGACACAAAATGGGTGAAAAGGGTCAAAAGGTACAAACTTCCAGTTATAAGACAGACAGTAATGTACAGCATGGTAACTATAGTTAACGCTATTGTATCGTATATTTGAAATTTGCCAAGACACTAGGTCTTAAAAGTTCTCATCACAAGGAAAAACTTGTTTGGTGAAGAAGGTCAACTAAACTTACTGTAACCACTTTGATATATCTATATATCAATATTAATAGGTATATCTATATATATCATCTATTATATAGAGATATCTCAAATTATTATGTTGCGCACCTAAAACTAATACAATGTGATATGTCAATTATATCTCAATTTAAAAAACAGAAAAAGATGAAACTTACCGCTTTGAAGTCCCTTTTCCCTCAACCTATATTGCACAGAAGGGCGACCACTACTCTGAGCTTTGTGTATATTATTTCCTTGCTTTTTGTTACATGGAAATACATATACACTATGTATGTTCGTATATATTTATAAATGTTTGTATCCCTGTACAATGTTTACTAAATACTGTATATCTGAACTTAAAAATGGGATTATGTAGTACATAGTTTCTTGCAACTTGCTTTTTTCACCCAACACCCCTTTTTGAGATTCATCCATGTCATAGCTATAGTGTATCAGAAATGTATTCAATTGCCTTTCTATGGACATTTGAGTCATTTTCAGTTTTTTTCACCAATGTGTATGCTCTTATGAATATTCTCGCACGTACCTCCCAGAGCACAAGTATATGAATTTTTATAAAACAGTGCTTTCCAAACTTTTTAATGGGCCATCACACTTCAGAACTAATATTCATTCTCTGATTCACTGAGACAAGTCAAGTAGGGTGCCCTGGTCAAAGGCAATTTCCCTGGCCTTCCTGGGCATTCCAAGGGCTGAAGGAAAGTATCTGACTTACCTGTCACCTATGGCACACTGTATAGGAAGCTGTACTGTATGGATTTGTTTTCTCTTGTGTAATAACTACAGTGGCTCAAGTCTTCAATAAAATGTTAAATCATTAGAAAGATAATGGGCATCCTTGTATTGCCCTTTATTATAGTAGAAATGCATCTCATATTTTTCCATTAGGTAAGGTGCTGGCTTTTGGGTTGAGGAATATATATAATATATCATACTAAGAAAGGTTTCACCAATTTCTATGTCATCAAACATTTTCTTATAATTTGAGGTTGATTTATGTGAAATGCCTTTCTGGCCATATTGGACATTTTCATATAGAGTTTCCCTTGGATCCATTAGTAAGATGAATTATTTATAGATTTCCTCAAATTGAAGTACCCACTTGATCTTGAGGTACTATTGGATTGTTTGCTAATATTTTATTTAAGATTTAATATCTATATTTAGAAATGAGATTGGTCTGCAGTTATGTATATATATGCATGTGTAGGTATGTATGCATGTTAGTATGTATATGTGTGTGTGTGTGTGTGGTTTTTATGTCACTGTTAAAATTCACCTAATGAAAATAATTTGGAAGATGTACTTCTTTATCAGTGCCCTGGCATATTTTAATTAGCATTGAAATTATTTGGTCTTCAAGAGCTTTTTTGTTTGTTTTTACTGAAGAATAATTGACATTCAATATTGTACTAGTTTCAGGTGTATGACATAGCGATTTGATATTCATATATGTTACAAAATGGTCACCACAATAAGCCTAGTCATCATACAAAGTTGTTTCAATATTATTGACTATATTCCCTATTCTGTAAATCACTCCCCTGTGTCTTATTGATTTTATAACTAGAAGATCGTACCCCTTAATCCTCCTATCCCCCTAGCCTCTCCCTTCTGACAGCCATCAGTTTGTTCTATGAGTCTGTTTCTGTTTGTTTTGTTCATTTGTTTTGTTTTGTTTTTATATTCCATGTATAAGTTGAGTTATTCAGCATTTGTGGTCTTTAAAGTTTTGTAGAATTCCTTTTTCATACCATTTGTTCTGGTGACTTTTATGGGATGAGGAGGCTCTTTGACAACTTTTTATTTCTTCTATGAAAACTGGACTACTTAAACTTTATACTTCTATTGAAGCTAGTTTTGTAAATTATATCTTCCTAACAAGCTATACATTCCCTCTAATTTTCAAAAATTAATTTGCATATAACTATGCAATGAAATCTCCAACTTTCTTTTTCTTTAATTTTTTTTTAACATGTATTCATTTTTTGAGAGAGAGAGAGACAGAGATAGAGCACGAGTGGGGGAGGGGCAGAAAGAGAGGGAGACGCAGAATCCGAAGCAGGCTCCAGGCTCTGAGCCTTCAGTGCAGAGCTTGATGTGGGGCTCAAACTCATGAATCGTGAAATCATGACCTGAGCCGAAGTCGGAAGCTTAACCGACTGAACCACCCACACACCCCAAAATCTCAAACTTTAAAAAACTTCTTGGGGCACCTGGGTGGCCCAGTCGGTTGAGCCTCCGACTTCAGTTCAGGCCATGATCTCACAGTCTGTGAGTTCAAGCCCCATGTCGGGTTCTGTGCTGACAGCTCAGAGCCTGGAGCTTGCCTCCCATTCTGTGTCTGCCTCTCTCTCTGTCCCTCCCCCGTTCATGCTCTGTCTGTCTGTCTCTGTCAAAAATAAATAAACATTTTTAAAAAATTAAAAAAAAAAACTTGTTGTGTCTCATTTTTAAATGTTTACTTATTTATTTTGAGAGAGAGAGGTGAGAGTGGGGGAGGGGCAGAGAGAGCGGGGGAGGGAGAATCTCAAGCAGTCTCCACACTGTCAGCACAGAGCCCGATTTGTGGCTCCATTCTGGGTACCATGATGACCTGAGCTGAAATCAAGAGTCAGATGCCTGACTGAGTCACTCAGGCATCCCCCCAATTTTTGTGTTTTAGTGCGTATGGCTGCCTTTTAATTTCTTATTTTGTGTATCTGTCATTCTATCTTTTTTTTTTTTTTTAGCTAATAATTTATCTATCCTGTTGTCTTTCTTAAGAATCAGCTCTATGCGGTGCCTGGGTGGCTCAGTCAGTTAAGTGTCTTGACTCTTGATTTCAGCTCAGGTCATGATCTCAGGTTTGTGAAATCAAGCCCCACATGGAACTCTGTGCTGACAGTGCAGAGGCTGCTTGGGATTCTTTCTCTTCCTTTCTCTTTGCCCCTTCCCCTGCTCACACAATCTCTTTCCGTCTCTCTCAAAAATAAACATTAAGAAAAAGAATCAACTCTTTGTTCTCTGTTTTCTAACTCAATGTTTACCTTTAGAATTTCTTGTATTTGTTTTATTTTGCTTTACTTTGTTGGTCTTTTTCTATTCTTTTTGAGCTGCATGCTTTATTTCACTGATTTCATTGTATTGTTGTGTGTATTTAATACTATGAATTTCTTTGGAGGACTGCTTTAGCTATGTCCCATAGATTCCGGACATATGTCTCAGTGGGTTTGAATTCTGCTCTTGGCACCAAATTATGTGTTCATTTTCTATTACTGTATAACAAGGGAGCAGCAACTAGTGGCTTAAAACAGCACAGTTATCTCTTAGTTTCTGTGGGTCAGAAGTCCAGGCATGGTTTAGCTGGGCCACAGGTCTCTCAAGTCTATAATCAGAGTATCAGATAGGCTGCATTCTTTACCGGAGCTTGAGGTCCTTTTCCAACTGTAAAAATAGTGGTAAAATTCCGTCCCTTTTGGATGTAGGCTTGAAGTCTCCGTTTTCCTGCTGTCTGTCAGGTGGAGGCTGCTCTCGGCTCTTCTAGCCCCACAGTTATTTGCTGTGTGGATCTTTCAGAGGCCCTTCCGCATATGAGTTTACCTCCTCAGTGCCAGCAAGGGGGAGTCTCTCACTGCCATCTGCTAAGACAGAATCTTCTATAATGGAGCCTAATCAAGAAATGACTATCCAGTCACCTTTGTCATATTCTGCTGGGTAGAAGAAAGTCACAGGTTCAGCCTAAACTCAACAGGAGATTATACAAAGGTATTATCCATCAGAGGGCCATTGTAGGATGTGATGGCCTCATCTTTGTGTGTAATCTGGTTTTTCTTTCTAGTTGATCTTAGGAACCTTTTTTGTCTTTGGTGTTCTGCAGTTTCACTGTGATGGTTTAGGTACAGATCAGTTTTTATTATTTTAGGACCCGATCCTTGTTTCCTGTAGCCAGATATGTATTTGTCAATAATCCTGGAAGTTCTCAAACATTTTCTTTTCAGACATTACTAGGGGGTTGCTTTCAATTAGGAACCAGGTAAATTTAATTTCTCGGTTTGGCTTTTCCCTGAACACATGAGTGATGTAAATTTGAATCCGAGCTTTGTGTGTTGTTGTTTTCCTTTTTTCCCAGTTTTACTGAGATATAATTGACCTATAACATTGTATTAGCCCAAGGTGTACAACATAATGATTTGATATATGTGTATTTTGTGCAATGATCCCCACAGTAAGTTAATATTTATCACCTCACATAGTTACAGATATTTTTCTTGTGATAACTTTTAAGCTTTGTGATTTTCAATGTTCAGGGGAGACTCTTATTATTGCTGTTATTATTATTATTATTATTATTATTATTATTATCATCCCATCCAGAGCTTCTGAGATAAATCGATTTTCTTTCAGTTTCCCGAACTGGTAGGCCAATTTTTCTCAGTCAATATTTTCATAGAAGGAGTAGCCTATTCGGTTGTACCACTTTGTGCAGTTACCCCACTTTGGGCAGGCCCTAGGTTTTGTTTACTGTTCTGTCACGTGCAGCCGTGGGTCCCCCATGATATTAGTTCCTGGTATTGTGGTGTCTCCTCGGGCTGGCCTTGTGTTCCACTTTTGCTTACTATACGAGTTTTGGCTTAGGATTGATTTTTTTGGTTGGTTGGTTGGTTTGGTTTTCCCTGATCTTTGTTGATTTTTTAAAGCTGAGACATCCATGTCATATTTGGTGATTTCTTTCTTTTACTGTCTTGTAATTCAGCAATTCATTTAATGTTACTTTTGTCATTCTTTACCCAGCATCTTTGTGTTTTACAGTGGGGGCATATTTTAGGATATAGCCATACCGTTGATGTAGCAGCCCACATTTTTAAACTGTTTTTCGTTCTAATTCTTAATCTAGCTTTGGCTTTCCTCTGAAGATTAAATAGAACACTTCTTTCTATTGGTCCCGGGCAGTCATCTTGCATCTCTAAGCTTTTCCCTCACTCGGCCAAAGTCTTTCACATTCCAGCAAGGTTATCGTATGACAACAATCTTGCATTTGTTCATTTCTTCAAAGAGGGAGAACGTCTTTTAGCAATATTTTTTTCACAATGAATCCTCTATTATGGAGGCAGAAGCAGATGGAAAATCGGTTTGCTGCAATCAACAGTGAAAAGATTTTATTAGAAAACAACTTAAAATGTTTCCTTATAACTTTTAATAAACATGTAAATTTACTTAGTCACAACTTCTCTTCCCAGACTTAAAACAATCCAATCTCTCCTCTATAAACCTGAAAATTAGAATAATTATTGTTGCTACCAGGAAAAATTTGTTGTTTTGAATTATGGTGGGAAATTGTCTGTAAATGACTTTATCGATGATCTTTTTTTTTTTTTTTTTTTTTTTTTTGTCTTCTATACTGCAGGCCTGCTTCTACTTTTACAATTAAATCAAATCCCAGGAGATATGAAACCTTTAGTGAAAGTTGAGAATACTTTGGTGTGCTTGATAAAATTGCTTATTCTCTGCCTACATATCTATTCTGCTTCCACAAGGTAAGACTATAGCTTCTGCATTTTGTTAATTTTTTTTTTCATGTTTACTTATTTTTGAGAGAGAGAGACATAGAGAAAGAGAGGGAGGGGCAGGTAGAGAAGGAGACACAGAATCTGAAGCAGGCTCCAGCCTCTGAGCTGTCAGCACAGAGCCTGAAACAGGGCTCGAACTCACAATCTGTGAGATCATGACCTGAAGTGAAGTCAGATGCTTAATCGACTGAGCCACCCAGGCACCCACTTTTGCATTTTTAACAAGCACCTAGATGAATCTCATACATGAGGATCAGGGATGATAATCTAAGCAACCCTGTGGTATATTGACTCAACAAATCACCCTAAAATGTCTCCTTTCTCTTTTATGTGTGTTTGCAGCACTTTTAAGAATAGCCACAAACTGGCAACATACTGAGTTGAATTAGATTTTCAATTATAATTTACCTACACTCTGATTATTTCCAGGCCTAGATTAATTTGTTTCATGTTCTGGGTCTTTGGAATTTTTCTGACTTGCACATTTTTATTTTATTCTGTCTTTAATATTGACGTTATAAATTATGATTTTGACATTTGATAACTTTCTTAGGGATGTTTAAATATCTCCTTTGGCTGTCCAGTTTTAGATTTTATGTTTCCAATTGGCCATGAGTATTTTTTTGCTTTCCTTTTTTTCTTTTCATATTCATACTTTTGAGGTTACAAGCATTCAACATTTCCCATTGCTTTTCCTTCTAGTTATGCTACTTAGATGTATTTTATTGTGATTTTTTTAAACGATCCCATAAGCTGCTTTACCCATTTATTCCAATAATGTCTCACTTATAATAACATGCATAACAGCGCTCAAATTTTACATAAAATGCAATTAATAAGTGTAATTAGTGAGTTAGTGTGATTATATATATGTGTATGTATATATATATATATATATAGTTTGCTCTTTTGTAATTAGATTTATTTGCCTTTTGTTTAGTACAATTTTATACTTGAGTAATATGCTTTGTTTGTTTTCTTGAATTCATATCTATAGTTTTCCTAGGGTTAAACTGAAAGGATCATAATATGATTTTCAGAAAAATTTTACTTTTTTTGGATAAAGTGAGGAATTCATTGTAAGCGTAGCATAGAATATACATTGAATAAGTACCCCAAAGGTAAGTTTTATTTGACCATTGTCAGGACAATCATGAAATATTTTATACAATTATGGAATTTGTTCTCTGAAAGGGAATAGATTAACAGCACATGGAGTCATTCATAACTCATGCCTTTATTGTTTAAAATTAAGTCTAAGGTGATGATTTGCTGGAAAAGCTCAGCAGACACTGAGAAAATCAGATTGGCCTGAGATATTAAATCTAGGTGGCTTACATGTCATTCTATTGTAGGAGGGACGAGACCCACACAAAAAACTAAACACGAACAAGATGAACCCAGAACAGTTTTCTTTGTTAAAAACTTCCAGCAAATTTACCTCATACTGAAAAGAAAAAATACAACTTACCCAGGGGCTTTCTTGAGCCTGTCTTCTGCTCTCCAGGGGCCACAACCAGGTATCTTGGAGACTTCATTGCAGTGCTCAGGCATTTGGGGTGAGAGCTCACCCTCTGAGAAACATGGCAGCATGTGCTGGGAACCATGAGAGATTAGAAGAAAATAGCTTCAGACTAACATCAACACAACTGCTGCCACAGAGTTTAGTTGGGAAGGAAAAAAAAAAAAAAAAAAAGAGAGATGGTCCAGTGGACTTTAAGCCTGTTTATTTTTTGTTTACTCAAAATTTCATTTCATTACATTTAACAAATCTACAGTTCAATAGGCTTTTGTACTAAAAGTGAGCCTTGTCATAGCTTGTGTGAGTTTTTTTAAATAAAACCATACAAATATTTAGTCTTTCATTTTGATCAAGGAATTAAATATAGATGATCAGCTATAGGAATTATATAAAATACATACATAATATATACAATCCAGGGATGACACATTTTAAACCATTACTAAATGTTTTTTTTTTTTAACTTTCTGATCACCTGATAATTTTTAACATTAGAAAATATATTTGAAGGAATCTTATGTCTATGTGGATTCCCATACATATAGAATTAAGTTTGATTTTCTCCTGTTAAAAAAGAAAAGAAAAATATTTGAAAGATATTTCCTTTCATCAGCTGTCATATATTTGGTGCACTGTCCTACACCAGGGATCATTAAAATCATGATTAATTGTAACATTAGCAAATGTATTGTTGAAGCCTTTGTGGAAGAGATGGTCCTACCATCTTAAGACTTCAGGATTTCTCTACGGTTCTGTTTTGAATTTGTTCAGTGACACTCATTGGTCCTGTTTCCTGGATCTCTCATTGAAGAGCATTTACCAAATGCTTTCTCTGTGACTATGTCAAAAACCAGTTACTGCAACTGAAAACTGCATTTTTCAAAGGAGAAAAAAAAAGCATGTGTTCTTTAAGAATATTAGGAATATTCTAGGAATAGAGCTCAAGTTTGAATACTAAATCTTTGAGTTGATTACTTTGCTCATATTTTATAGTTATGCATTGAAGTCTTATACTTGCTTATTTATACTTCAAATTCTATTTTGAAATTCAGAAAGTAAAGTATTTTAATGACGGTGGGCTTTTTCACATCTATGTATTTCCATTTTAGAAAAAAGTCACCTTAGAGGTGCCTGAATGGCTCAGTTGGTTAAGCGTCCAACTTCAGCTCAGGTCATGATCTCACGGTTCATGAGTTTGAACCCCGTGTTGGGCTCTTTGCTGTCAGTGCAGAGCCCGCTTCAGGTCCTCTGTCCCCCTCTCTCTTTGTCCTTCCTCTGCTTGTGCTCTGTCTCTCTCAAAAATAAACATTTTTTTTAAAGACACCTTAGTGTCTTAGTACATTCTGTTTTTAAAAATGTAAAGCTTTTAAGTGGAATAAGATACTAGAAATTAGATTGGTGGAGCCTTGGTTCTGCTCCATGTCATGTCCTTTCAGCTCCACCTAATGTTTTTAAGAGTGTCTGAAGCACTTTCTACCTGTCCCCATTCATTAGAGTTTTCTCAGGCAGAACAGAAGTGAAAAGAGCTCAGACTTTGGAGTTTGCCTTCCTCATATACTAAGATAAAGGTCGTCAAATTCATTAGGAAAATCAAGCAACCTGCAGAGAAGATTTTATTTTCTTTAGTTTTTTAAAATTTTTATTTATTTTTTTGAGAGAGTGAGAGAGAGAGAGAGAGAGTATGAGCAGGATAAGGGCAGAGAGAGAGGGAGACACAGAATCTGAAGCAGGCTCCAGGTGCCAAGCTGTCAGCACAGAGCGCGACGCGGGGCTCAAACTCACGAACTGTGAGATCATGACCTAAGCCGAAGTTGGATGCTTAACCGACTGAACCACCCAGGCACCCTAGAGAAGATTTTCTAATATCTCAAATCCTGATCCACAATGCTACGTATGGAGAATGGGACACACTTTACTGTTGAATAAAGTATCAATTTCATTGATAATGGATTGGTAATAATAATAACAACACAATAATAGAAAGAGCAGCTAATTTTTGTTTAGTGCTATTTATGATATGCTGTATATTTTCCATGTATTAGCTTCCTCCCACAATAGCCCAGTAAGTTAGGTGCTAATCCATGTTTAAGGAAGGTTTAGCTATAAAATTTATCTATGTTACCATAAAACTTGCTTAGTAACAGCTGGTCAGTGTAATAATGATCCAGTGTTTGAGTAGTTATTCCAAGTATAAATGCATACATACACTGAGCAACACTAGAATGCTACTGAAAAATAGAACTCTGATATCCTTTGTTTTAAATAAACAAATTTCCCCTCATTCTCAGACAAAGGTTGTGAGCATAATAGACATGTCGCAATAGACTTAGGAAAAATAGATAAATTTACATTTGTCATAGATTTCAGAAAGGTCAAACAGGTACCAGTGTTTTTTCTCTCTGTCCCTTTCTCTTGTTCTCTCCCTCCCTCTCTCTATATAGTATATATTTGTATCCCTAAATACATTATTCAATGTGTCTAAGCCTTAGTTTCCATAGCCATAAAAGCAAGGATGATAACATCCTTCATAGTATATTTTAGGAATCACATTTGATAATATAAGGAAAATATTACCCAGAGTGTTCCTTACATAATATATCATTTTCTATTTCCTTTGCCTGATCTCCTGATGATAAAGCACTTAGAAATCTCATGCTTTATGAATATTAATTTTTTAAAAAGTCAAACAGGCCCCAATAGTAGTTTTTGCATAATTCACTCATTACCAGGAAACAAGCAATTTTATAATAGATACTATGGATTATAAAAGAGCTGAATTGTTTAATATTTCAGTATACTAGAATAAGTGGTATACAATAAGCAATTTGGCAATGAGATGACATTAGACATTACCTAAAATTACATTGATGTAGTGAAAAGCTGAATTATGAGTGGCAATAAGAGGACAAGATGGCATATGAAGTGCTAATTGTTCTACAGGGATTAAAAAGAAATTTAAGGAAATACAGTCCATTGAGGCTCTGAGCTTTGAGGGAAAGTCTTGGGTACACCCTAGAAGGATAGGTGGTCTATGTATATATGGGCAAGGGAAGGGAGAGAATTCCAGACAAGGAAAGTGCTTGAATTAAGGTACAAAATGGGAATAGCTTCATTTGCATGTGTGTGTGTGTGTGTGTGTGTGTGTGTGTGTGTGTGACGTGCATGCATGAGGGCTGGGGCTGTCAACCTGCCTTGATCACAAAGTTCTTATTAGTCAACAGTGAGAAATAAGGTTGGATGGGTTCACTGAGGCAGGATTATGCATTCCTGGGCTCCAAGCACAAAAGCAGTATTTCATCCCTGGCTTGGCATGAAGGGTCTCAACAATTTCAGTTAATAATGTTGATGTTGGTCATATGTCCCCCATTCATGAGTATAAATAATGGGCCATTTTCCCACTTATTTATGTATTTTTCCTAGATTATCAATATATTTTATTAGCATTATTTTTTTCTATTAAAGGTAAAGTAGTATATTCATGTAGCCATTTACCAGGCACCAAGCTAAACATAATATGAAGAAATGAACTTCTTCAGGGCTATTATGCATCACACTTCGGGCTTAAGTATTGAGGAGACAGAATTGACTAAGAAGTACAACCTGTGTCCAAACAGAGCTTATAGTCTAAGAGGAAGCGTAGGCATTGATTTTTTTTTTTAAGTGCAAGGAATTTTGAAAGGACAGACATCTAGAGTGCTGTAACCCCATCTAGAGAGTAAGTGGAAACTCACAGAGGAATGAAAGACATCTTCTCATCATGGAGTCATACAATAAGCAGTTGAACACGTCCTCCATACTGTCTCCTCGGTTACTAATGGAGGTTCAGTATTTCAGGGATGGTGGGTCTTATTCATAAAGTTTCTTTGTGTCTTACCAACTGCTAAGTGCTTTTGAGAAGAGGCAAACATAGCAAGAAAACCAAACAGCTTTTAAGGGGTTGTTGTGAAACAAGGCGAACACACGAAAGAAAGGCATTAGTGGTAAGCTAGAGTTTACTTTAATTTCAGAATCAGGAACCATCTAAACTGGTCTAGGTGTTTCTAGGTGCACCAGAGTGTTGTCTGTGTTAGTATGCTAACTCCTAAAGGATAGCCCTATTGATTTTGGTTAAGGCAGTTTCGTGGCTATGGCCACTGCTCACCTCTTACTAGTTGGGATTCTAGAATAACCATGGTCCGGAGGCCATTGGCCAGTGCAGAGACACCCAGTCTCAGCCCTGATGACAGAGTGTTTAGCAGGATTGGCTTCTGGTGTGTATTGCAACCAGGTGCTTCTTCAGAGATGGAGCAGGGGATGCATTCAAGCCTTCATACAAAATTCAGATACATAGAGGCTCCAAAAGATTGTTATGAAAAAGACCACTCTTTTGAGACCTGTTAATAGGTATTTCTTTAAAAGCATGACAGGAGAGGCTGTTCCTTGATGTTGTAAAGTTGATGAACTCCAGATAATCAGGCTCTTTCCTTTGTCTGATATGTAAATGTGTCGTGAGTCTCATCCTGGGTTCTGGTGCGTGGCATTTCCCAAAGGTAGTTCATGTTGGGCCCTGGTAACAGCTTGATACACCAGCGTTTATGCGCAGTTTTAGGAGAGTCTACAGTAGGTTGTACCAATCTGATCTTGATTACCGTGACATTTTTATTTCTTGACGTCTGTGAGATCACCATCAGTCTTTCCCCATTTTGTGCCCCTGACACAGTGCCTTTGGCCTACGGCGGAAACCAGTCTTGGCTTGTCAAAGAAACAGACTGAAGCCGGATCGAGTGTTTTTTATCAAAGGATGCCACACACAAACTTTTAGAGATTTTACTCTCCATGAGATACTACAAAACAAATTAAATGCCTCATGCTCTAGCTTCGGTCATTTCTTAGTCTGACCTCAGTGAAAATTCAAAGCAGCTGATAACTATTATATAATCGTTCTCATATATTTGTTTACTGTTAGCAAATCACTCCTTCCTTGTTTCTTTTTAAATGATGAGTTATCCTAGTTCCTTTTTAAATCTGTCACATGGAAACACACACTCCTTTCATTTCTGGCAAATAATCCCCCCCACGTCTGTCTGGTGGTATAACTCGTTAGGAATGCACTTGTTCAGAGGTGTGTTGAGAAGCTTTCTATAAATCTTTTTGAAAGAGATTTGTATAGGGGTGCCTGGGTGGCTCTGTCGGTTGAGCGTCCGACTTTGGCTCAGGTCATATTCTCCTAGTTTGTGGGTTCAAGCCCCGCATCAGTCTCTGTGCTGACCGCTTGCTCAGAGCCTGGAGCCTGCTTCAGATTCTGTGTCTCCTTCTCTATCTGCCACCCCCCTCCCCACCCCCGCTCATACTTTGTCTCACTCTGTTTCTCAAAAATACATCAATGTAAAAAAAAAATTAAAAAAAAAAAAGAGATTTGTATATTCCTGCCACATAGCCTGTATTTTAAATTCAGGTTGTGTGTGTGTGTGTGTGTGTGTGTGTGTGTGTGTGTGTGTGTGTAATGACCACTGATTTTTGTGACCTAACGTTATTGTTTTTACCCCTAAATTACTGTTGCCAGTCAAAATAAAGGGTGCCCAGTTACATCTGAATTTCAGATAAACAACGAATAGTTTTCTAGGATAAGGTATGTCTCACATACCAAAAAATTCCTTAGTTTATCTGAAATTCAAATTTGACTAGGAATCCTGTATTTTTATTTGCTAAATCTAAGCCACCCTCGTAAGATAAAAGAGCATTCAAGGATCATAGCAACTATTCTCATGTTTTCAGTTTACAGTGAGTCACACACCTCTCCCCTGCCTGTAGCAGACGCAGAACATATTCCAAAATGCTTGAATAATACCTCTTGTCTTCTAATGTTGATAACTTACTACAGATATCAGTGTTTGAAAGAGTTTCTTGCTACCTTAGTGAAAAGCGTGGGTGTCCTAAGCACCTCCGTGACCATGTAATCTTAGGCGTCTTAATTTCTCTGAATGTCAGATGCCGCAACAGTTAATGGGGATAATAATAACTACCTTTTAAGCCTGTGGCAAGGATGAGAATATTGTGATTTTTGTAATGGGCCTGACACAACCCCTGGAGCTTCCTTCTGGAACATCACTAATATTGTTACGGTGGCAACGCATGCCGGGTGCTGCCCCTTGGCACCGGGGAGGTAAGAGTGAACTAGACAAAGTCCCTGTTGATGATAAACAAGAAACAAAAGAAGCAAAGAAGGTTTAGACAATGGTAAGAGCTAAGCAAAACATTAAATGCGTAAACATGAAGGACCATTAGCAGGGCCAGCCTGCTCAGGATTGATGACGGAGGGCCCGCCCTGAGGTGGTCACATTTTGTGAGACTGGAGTGAAAGAAGTTGCTGGCTATGAGGAGACCCAAGGGGAGAATTTAGGGTAAACGGAGTTCTAAGTGCAGAGGCAGAGAGAGCTTGGCTGGCTGAAGAGTTGGGGCGTGGGGAAGGAAACAAACAGTGCTAGAGCATGAATGAAGAGCAGATTTCTAGAACATTGTCCTCAAACTGTCTGTGGTGAAGGACAATTTTGTTTTATTCCCAGTTCTACAAAACACAATAAAAATTACCATACAAATGAAATGAAGAAAAGCACGTACACAATACAAGCCCATATTTCTTAGATTCAGCAGCATAAAATTATAGTTTAATAAGTGATATCAGAACAAATATAACCGGGAAAAAAAGAGTTACAAAGGCTGTAACATATTCATTAAAAGTGTGTATCTAGGCAAACAATATATCCTGTTCAATAAGATATGTCCACCAATCATACACGTGAATGTAGCAATGTCAATCTGCTATGCAAGTTTGTTACTCTGACTTCCACAGATGGGATTGGTGCCCAGGCCACACTCTGCATGGCTGCAAGATTGCTCTACTAGGGAAAAGACAGAGATCAAATGGCCATAAGAAGTCAAGATTTAATTCTAAGTGCTAACCAGACAGTAAATTAATAATAATATGAAGAATGATGACAATAAGGAAGATTTGTTTTTATGGTCAACTGTGAAGGAAATGGGATTATCTTTATCCTAAACTTCCCAGAAGCTTAGGTCTAAGCAGGGTGATTCATTGTGGAAGATGTCCACAATGGCAAAGTGTCCACATTCTTCCAAGGCTCCCACCATTTCCATAGTACCAGATGGTTCTTCCTTTCAGCGATGTGCTGGAAAGAGAGATCTAAGCGGGGAGACAAGAGAACTCCATTCTAGTCTGGTTCTGACTGATAGCAACACTTGGTCATGTTATTCTTAACATGTCTTAGTTTTCTCACTTGTAAAAAAAAAAAAAGGTGGAGGACTAGCTAATATCTAAGGTACTTTTGAATTCTGAAATTTTATAAATCTATGATTCTAATTGTACCTTTTTCAACAGTAGAATGAAATTTTCAGAAAGAGAACATGCTAAATTAAAATCATGTAAATAATTTCAAATTATTTTTAATCAAATCAGAGTTGTTTTAATCAAACTAATCAAAATAAAACTAAAATAAAAAAAATGTTTTTTTTTATTTTAGGGGAGTGAAACTGCTAGCAAATATTTGAATAGCTGAAATTTCTTCTAATTACTATATCCTGACTCCACTCTGGGTTACCTTACTAGGATAGGGTTTCCAGCATACTTTGGTTAAGCTGTCTGTGGATTCAGAAATTAGTATTCATTCACTTTCTCTATTCTTCTTCCTCTTCTTCTTCTTCTTCTTCTTCTTCTTCTTCTTCTTCTTCTTCTTC
>NW_024412376.1:109493309-109522399 GCF_014898765.1 Herpailurus yagouaroundi
CTTCTTCTTCTTCTTCTTCTTCTTCTTCTTCTTCTTCTTCTTCTTCTCCTTCTTCTTCTTCTTCTTTTTGCATCTTGATTTATTTTCTTTGTACTCATAATAGGAGCATTTAATTAGTTATACTTAAGAAAAGTTAACCCCTCCAAGCAGATTGGACAATTTCTCTCAATGTTATCCTATAAGGAGCAGCTGCCAGATGAAACCTTTTTTTCTGTTTGTTTTAACTTTTAAATTTATTTAAATCCAACTTAGTTAGCATATGGTGTAATAATGGTTTCAGGAGTAGAATCTGGTGATCCATCACTTACATATAACGCCCAGTGCTTATCCTTAAAGCCCATCCCCCACCCAACACCTTTCCAGCAACCCTCAGTTTATTCTGTCAGTTTCCCTCCGTCTCTCTTTTTATCTTATTTTTTCTTCCCTTCCCCTGTGTTCATCTGTTGTTCTTATTCCAGTATTCTTCATCATGTTTCAAGCCTTAGGGTTACTGATTTCTGTATAGGTTCTCTGTGATAATTTGGGGGAGGTGCCAAAAAAATGTTCCTTCCTAGAATATTTTAAAGGTACATTTC
The DNA here is from genome assembly GCF_014898765.1 of Herpailurus yagouaroundi. Taxonomy (NCBI): domain Eukaryota; kingdom Metazoa; phylum Chordata; class Mammalia; order Carnivora; family Felidae; genus Herpailurus; species Herpailurus yagouaroundi. Next base: position 109,493,885 of record NW_024412376.1, read on the forward strand.
TAAGGGATTCAAATAAAGATGTCCTGGAAATTGCCCATTCATTAATTAGATATTTACCAACCCCTTCATTTAAATATTAGAATAATATAAAAGCAAATGGTACCCAACTATGCCCATAAGAAGATCATGATTTGTTTGGGTAGAGACACTCGATTTAATGGGTAGAACTCTTTAATGGAGCGAGAACTCTTTAATTAAGTGCTGTGAGAACCTCAGGTCCTGAATGGACAAACTCCCTGGCAGAGTTAAGACAAGAGTTTTGGACATACTAGAATGGGATCTTGAAGAATGACTGGAAAGGATACTTCAGTCCCGAGGAGAAGCTCAAGCTTGTGCACAGGTAAGGCAGGGGAGAGGCGAGCACTTCTGCGAGGCATTTGGAGGGAAGAGGCATGTGCTCCTAGCATTGCATTTTGAAGATTATTATGTTACCAAGTTTGGAAATGATTTCTGCTACAGGGGAAGACACCTCGGAGGATTTAAGCGGAGAAAGGGAGAGTCACTGAGAGCCAATAGTGTCAGGCATTTTACCGGTATTACCCCATTTAATCTTGATCAGTCTTCCTGGTGGTCTTGACTTTTCCTAGCTTATAAATGAAGAAACAGCCCCAGATAGGTTTGCCAACGTCCCTCAAGTAACAGAGCTAGCTGAGTGGCAGAAGATGGCATTTGAATCTAATTGTTTGACTTCCCAGTTCTGAGGGCCAGGCATTTTTTTACACCTCAGCACCAGGCCTCCAGAAAGGGTGGACAGACAGACTCATGGCTGGTGGGAAAAGTTCTCATCCATCTTTGCCTCGGGCCACCCAACTTCTAATGCTCCCTTCAAAAGGTTATCCCCCAGGGCATTTTATGTGCAAGGGGATGGGAATTTACCTAACTTCAGAATGCCGTGCCCTTGCTTATCAACAATGGCCTCACGGGGTCTGCCTTCAGGCTTTTCATCCCACTGCAGGTCTGGCCGAGCAGTTCACAGGCTACAGGGACAAACGTAATTAAATTCAAGTGAGTGTTGTTAGGAGGGCCTGTCAGGCGCAGTTGTGTGCAGCTGAATAATTGAGTTGTGCGCGTTTTTTTTCCTCTTTGCCTTCTTGGTGGTAGGCTTTTTTGGGGGGTTTTGTTTTGTTTTCTTTGGGTTTCTAAAGATGACCCTGACACTTTTCATAAAGCTGTTTTCTAGTAGGAACGCCCTCCATCAAAGAGACGCAGTTTGGTTGCCAGGCTACCGTGAGAAAAGAGAACTCCAAAGTGACAATGCCGACCTTTTCCTGGAGGATCCAGGGTCTACGCTGGCGCAGTACAAAAGTACCTCCCAGGGACCTCACAGCTAGAACTCCGCAGTGTCACTACCTGAACGCCAGGCTGCCGGGCAGGAAGGCACAGCCTCGCCCGGAGGCAGCTCATAGCTGCCACTGAAAAACGAACCGTATCAAATTGGCAGTGAGGAAGAGAAAGGTCACTTAGAGATCCACTTTAAAAATATCACTTATGATAAGCCCAGATGAATCCAGTGAAGGAGCGTTTTTCCAGCATAGACCCCTGCTTGGGAGAGAGGAGGCAACAAAGGTTTTGCAGGCTGGTTGCTTACGTGTTTGGGGCTGGCTTGTATGAGCCTTTCGTATACCTCAGATTTTGGCCTTTAGGTGGTTTTTGTTTGTTTTGTTGTTGTTGTTTTTAGATTGTCTTTATTTCTTCTGGGTGTTTAACTATCATGAAGTTTACCACTCAGGGATTCCTCAGTTCCTGCTTCCCCGCTGATGGTCAGTAATCATCCTATCTTTATGTTAATTTCCAGCTGTAATTAAGCTCCAGCATTGATTTCCAGTATGAAACACAAAACAGATATAAATGATAGAGTGAATATTTTATTTTTTTAAATTTTTTTTCAACGTTTTTATTTATTTTTGGGACAGAGAGAGACAGAGCATGAACGGGGGAGGGGCAGAGAGACAGGGAGACACAGAATCGGAAACAGGTTCCAGGCTCCCAGCCATCAGCCCAGAGCCTGACGCGGGGCTCGAACTCACGGACCGCGAGATCGTGACCTGGCTGAAGTCGGACGCTCAACCGACTGTGCCACCCAGGCGCCCCTGGAGTGAATATTTAAAAAAAAACTCTGTTGTTCCAGACCTGGGAACCACTAGTTGAAAGAATGCAATGCAGAAGAAATTTTTAGTTTTTCATCCATATAAATAAGGTTTTGGAGAGAGCTTTTGGCTTGAAAACACTTGACTGTATTTCACAACAATACACCATGTTATGGAAGTGTTTATAAATTAGGTGTGCATATTAAGTTTTCTTCTTTTTAAAAATATTTTAATGTTATAGTTGCTTCCACCCTGATAATGGTATGGAACTGCAAAGTTTATAAAATGTTATCTTTCACATTGCACACATGATGAAATGGAGGTTGACTATACAAAACTGTGCACTATCTGTGCCAAAATTGGGTTCTTTCTCAAAAAAGTCTCCTGATCCTTGTACTAGAGTGGGTAGGAAGGAGATTCTATGTGACTCCGTTTCATCCTCTGCCTTTTTTTTTTTTTTTTTTTTTTATGATTTTAGAAAGGCCCCTTCTCTCTTTGGACCTCTGAGGATCTTTGGGTTTTTTAGACAACATACTAAAGTAATATATGATCTGGCCATGTGGGCCAGAGATAAGTTCTTCCATAGGTCTCTATGGTTTCCTTTCTTCAATCAGAGAACATCTAGGACTTAAAGCATTAATTGCAAAAAGGATCAATAAGTGATAAATTTGCAATTCAGTCAGAGGTTGTAGTGAAAATCCTGAAATTTACAGATGGAATAACTAAAGAGTCTAATATTAATTTAACAAAATATTTAATGAGCACCTACTATATGCCAAACATTATTCTGAAAGCTGGAGCTATAGCAGTAAATGAAGAAAGTGACTACCTAGCTAGGTTGGTGGAGATCAATTGTAAAGAAACATGAGGTCAGGGCTCTAAGAGCGACATAGGGATGCTCCCTGATTGGTGTTGGCACACTGTCCAAAACATTTTACCATTTGTATTTGGAATGTTATGCAAAGCTTTCTCCTCACACAGGGGAGGTTTGGTTTCTTTAAAATGGTCTATAGAGGTTTGGGACATAAATGTAAATATATCCTTTTTAAATATCAATAAAAAAGCCATTGTGTTGAGAAATTCACAGAGCCTGAAGTTTGGATATAAAAGCCAGCACGCATTCTTCTGGGCAAGTTTTCTCCAAGATGTTTAGTGGAAGAGGTCAATATTTGAAACAGAGAATTTAATTCATGGAATTGGTTAAAGAGATTAGGGGAGGGGTGCCTCGGTGGCTCAGTCGGTTAGGGAATGGACTTCGGCTCAGGTCATGATCTCGGGTTTTGTGGGTTTTCACGTTTTGTGGGTTCTCATGTTTTGTGAGTTCGAGCCCCTCTGTTGGGCTCTGTGCTGACAGCTCAGAGCCTGGAGCCTGCTTTGGATTCTATGTCTCCCTCTCTCGCTGTCCCTCTCCTGCTGGCACTCTGTCTCTCTCTCTCTCTCTCTGTGTCTCTCTCAAAAATAAACATTAAAAAAAAGAGAGAGAGAGATTAGGGGAGACAGAGACACCAAACAGTGGCCAATAAGGCTACGATTAGCAACAAGAAGCTGTTGAACTTCTGGCTGGAGGGGAAGAGGAGAAAGTCTAGGATGTGCCAGGGCCACAGAGCAGAAACTGGTAAAGGCTGCCTGGAGCTGGAGTCCTGAGTGGAGACGCTGCTCAAGGCAGAGAGAGAGGGTGAATCTGCTTTGTGCCATCCTCCCATCTTCCAGGATCCCATTAGTGCCTCTCATTACAAGGAAGCCAGTTAACAAGGGTGATTGAGAAACACAGGCTGCAGGAGTCAGATTCCTCAGAACGTAAAGGAGAGCAGATAAAGACAAGAAATGAATTCGGTAGATACCAGCCAAGGTCTACACATTTATTGACTTTTCTTTGTTCGGGGTGGGCTCTTGGACAAAACTGGTTGGGCTCAAATCCTAGCTTTGCCACTTATCTCTGTGTAATCTCGGCCAAGTTACCTAGTCTCTCAAAGTCTCATCTTCCTCATCTGTAAAATGAGGAACAAGTAGGAATGATATTATATAACTTGTAAGACTGGTCTTAAATGAAATAATGTAGTTTAGTGTGTTATTTTTTTTTTAATTTTTTTTTTTTTAACGTTTAGTTATTTTTGAGACAGAGAGAGACAGAGCATGAACGGGGGAAGGTCAGAGAGAGAGAGAGACACAGAATCTGAAACAGGCTCCAGGCTCTGAGCAGTCAGCACAGAGCCTGACGTGGGGCTCGAACTCATGGACCGCGAGATCATGACCTGAGCCGAAGTCGGCTGCCCAACCGACTGAGCCACCCAGGCACCCCAGTTTAGTGTGTTATTTTTATCATGTTCACTGATTGTAAAGCATTGCACTAGGTGATATGAGAAGTGTAATAAAAGCCATTACTGTCCTCAAAGTCACGTATAATTTATTCTGGGGAGGAAATGCATTGATAAATAATATAAGGGACTGTACCATATAGAGGGCAGAGTGAATGTTGTATGTCAGTTAAGTATGGAACCACTATATTCTGTTTTCAAGTTGCAAAGTGGAAGGGATGGTATTATGTGAAATCACTTTTAAATCCTAACAGATTTGTGGGCAAAAGAGCAGTTTAGTTTTTATACATTTTTGCATTATGAAAGCAACAATACTTATCATAGGAAATTATGATTATATGGAATGATACAAAGAAGAAAACAATTGTTGGTCATCTTAACATTCAGAGATGGTCACATAATATTTGATATATTCCTTACCATCCTCTCTTTAATAAAGGTATATAATGTATACATACATTACTCATTTATAAAATGTAAAACATAATTACATATAACTATAAATCCTGATTAATTTTATTACTATCCCAAAAGGCTTTCCAAATATTATGAAATATAATTTTACATAATTTTGGCTACATAATATTCATGTTCTATCAAGACCTTGTCTATTTTCTTCTTTTTGGACCTTTGATGAATTTCCAGTTTTTCATAATTAGAAATAGTGGTGTAATGGCATAACTGTAAACCAGAGAACTCAAGCTCGGATGCCTGCAGGGTGAAGTCAAGTCCCTAAAAAGCAGCCGAGTGTAAGACAGCCCGGTCCGGTAGAGACAGGGGAGAATGCATGCCCCATTTAAGGGCACTCAGGACACAACCACCAAAACAAAAACAGCAGTAGGATTTTGCAGTTGGGTCATCAGTTTGAAACTTCTGGACTTTTGTAAAAGCTTTCCAGAAAACTACCTGTAGGAGATTAAACGCTTGGCTCAATTCTTCCTCCTCCACTGAGTCCATGACTCTTCCGTGGTGTCATTCTGTGTGGAGTGTATGTCCTCACGCCTTGACCCAGAATGTGGTTTTATGATTCGCTTTGGCTTCTTGTCTGTGTGAGTTCTGAGCCTGGATCCATAGGAGTCTAGCACATTTCCGTTTTCCCTCTCCTACCTCTGCCAAAGCAAACCTTTCTCCTGGTTTCAGGAGAAGGATGAGATCCACCGAGAAGAGAGCCACGCCAACCAGAATTTCAGTATGAAGCGGAACCATCCTCCTGCCCCCAACACCTGTACGTGAGAAATAAATGTTTATTTTTGTATGCCTTCGTAACGTTGGCAGCAGCTAAACATACAGTATTAAATTGTTTTCTAGAAAAGTATAAATTTGCATTCACCTACCAATGCGAGTTCAAAATATCTTATTGTTTGATTTTGCATTTGGGGCTTACTAAAATTTCACTTTTAATTTTACATGTTTATTAATTATTTGTTTCTTCTTTTGATCACGTCTTTGACAGTTTTTCTACTATAATGTTGTTTGCAGGAGCTCCTTATATATTAAAAATGTGAGGGTGTATTCACATATTTAATGAATCTACTATGTGTCAGACACTGTTCGTATCTATAATCCTTGTTAACACTTTTTCCTCCAAATTGCTGTTTACCTTTTAATTTTAGTGTATGATTGTTTATACCCCATGTGATCAATTTTTTTCCCTCTGTTTTTCTTTCCCCTTGTCTTTAATGCATAGGAAACAGAAAACAGATTTTTAATCTTAGTTTTTGCACTCTGCTGCTTTTTGCTGGTTTCTCCTCCCAGTAACACTCTTTCTTCCTCCTTCCTACTCTGCCTGATTCTCTCTTCACCTTGCCTGTTTTCTTTCCCTTTCTGACTTCTTTATTTTCTAACACTTCTTTTCACCTATAATACTTTTTCTCTTATAACTCAATAGTCACATGTAAAATAATAGTTGTTTTAAAATATTTTAATCTATTACTATAAATCAGAATTTTCTTTACATTCTGTATGAATACAGCAATTAAGTACTACTTTTTATCTGATAAAAAAACTTAACTGTATCAAGTCACTTTTATTTGTTTATAGCTCTGCATTTCTCTGTAGGTGCATAGAGTTCCTACCTAAAAAGGTTCCATGCTGAACAACAATTCTATTCAATTCAATAAATGTGTGATTTATATTATGCACTCAATAGCTCATGAGAACCTTATTAGGGATACTTTTATAAAACAAGGATTAGAGACAATGGACTTAATATGATCACAGAAATGAATATAATAAATATGGCAATTGCCCCAAGAGAGGTACAGACAATAGAGATTGGGAATTTAAAGGGAGAAACCACATCCAATTTAGGAGGTGGAATATTTCCATTATGAAAAGTTGTTTGAGATAAACGTTGATGAACTATAGACATTTAACAATGTCAGTTACACCTGTTAGTTTCGTCCGCTCCAAAACCTTGTCTTCTGGGGTCATCGCCTTGATTTTCCTTCTACCTGACCCACCTTCCACACTCAGGCTGTGTGGCTTGGGTGAGGTTGATCCCATCCTTGTTTCATGAGTTGCATGTGGGCCAAATCTGACTAGTCAGGTAACAATTACTACCTTGAAAATATTTGACCCAGTGCAGTTAAAAGGAACTTTCTCTTTTATGGCTGCAAAAGTTGGAGCTACAGGAGTTTACTACATGAAAGTAAATCGAAGGCAACGCAAAGGAAAATGGAGGTGAGAGATGGACAGAGTATGAGATGAAGCAGGGCAGGAGAGAGTAGAGATCAAATGAAAGTGAGTCTTACGTCTTGATGACATTATTCAAGTCCCTGGATCCAACAGTTTCTCAAACTGATATCTAGACTTTTCAACTACACAGCCAATGAAATGTCTTCTCGCTTATGTTCTCATGTATTAGGTTTTAGTTATTCGATGATGAAAGAGTCCTAATAGGCAGAAATGGAAGACAGGGAGCTATATTAGGAGTGAACCACATGAGCAAAGGCATGACAGTGGTAACGCCTGGGGGTATGGTCAGGGAATAGCAATTATCTCACCGGAATGGAGTGCATGACGCAGACACACATACACACAGATGTGTAGTAATGGAAAAGAAGCTGGGAAAGTTGGGGAATTATAGTAGAAATTTTGCATGAAAATCTGAATGTATGTTTACGTATCCAGGCCATCACTGTCCAAAGAAATATAATGTGAACCACATATGTAATTTTAAACTTCTGTTAATCACTCAATAAAGGTAAAGCTAATTTTAATAATGTTCTCTAACCCAACATATCCATAATATTACCAATTCAGCGTTTAATCCCTATAAAAATTAGTATAAAGATGTTATACTTAATTTTTTGTACTGTTTCCAAACCCCAATGTGCATTTTACATTTCCAGTCTGTCTCACTTTGTAATGACCATGTTTCAAGGGCTCAATAGCCACAGGTAGATAGTGGCTACTGCACTAAACTGCATTGATCTTAGTAATGCAGAGATACTGAGCAGCCTATCACATTATGAGGGTTGTGTTTTAAGAAATTTAATGTGTCACGATCTTCAAAATTATGAGGGAAGGTAAGGCTGAAGTAGGAAGCTATTCACTGAATTATGTAAATGTTCCAGGTAATAAAGAAAGTTCAAACTAGAATCATAAAAGCTGGAATTAAATGGAGCTACATTAAAGACTGCAGAGGTAAAAATGTATACAGTTCAACAGAGATTTGGCATGAGGATAATGGAGATAAAAATAGAAGTGATAATGATAAAATAAATTTCCTATCAAGAAAGATAGGGATGTTAAAAGGGATACTTCAGTAGTAAAAATGATGACTTTTACTTTGTAGATGTTTCAGATAGTTGTAGGACATCTAAGTAATATTGTTCACTAGGCAATTAAAGCTGTGCATCTGTGGCTCAGGGTATGGGGTAGGTCAGATAAAAGATGTAAGAGATCTTTGATCTAAAAGATCTAAGATATGACTGTTGTGGTCGTGGGAGATAATACGATTAATGAAACAAGATAAGGGGGAGTGTTGAGCATCTTCATGTGAAGCAGAGACCAACATGAAGGACTTTTTTAGGAAAAAAAAAAAAACAAAAAACAAAAAAACCTAAGTGCTCAATAGTTATATATCCTTGGCAAGTCCTGAAACATTTCTTGCTTTGGCTTTCTTATCTGTACAAGGAGGTGTCTACGCTCAAGTTCCTCCTAGTGCTAGCGCCTTCTAGTGTCAGGGGGATCACTGACACTGACCTGCTGGATCAGGTCAATAGGAGCACATAGGCAGAGATGGATTAAGGTTTTAAAACATTACGAAATGAGTGAATGATAAGGAAGGGAAAACAAATATGAATATGATGTTAAAATATTTGATAACTTGCAAAAAGAAACCTCATCCAGGCAAAGATTCTCTTTCTTCAGTTGGAAAAGATCTGAGCCTGTTTGTAAGCAGAAGGTAAGAAATTTGCAGAAGCAAGAACTAAAGGTAAATACTACAAGGGGTACAGGAAATAGAGCATGCTTGGTGTGGAGTCAGAGGGAGGTTCAGATATAGGTTCTTCCAGCATTTACTGTATGTCTCCTCTATTCTAAGTATCATGTGTGATGTTCTTATAGATGACATTAACTCTTATCACAGCTCCGTGAGAGCAGAATTGTTAATTATGGCTTTAACAGAGGCAGTTGTGGTATTATTTTAAACCATAAGTTTCAAAGTCAGACTGGCCTCAAACCTCAGCAACATAGCTAATTAACTATGAAAACTTGGGCAAGCTTCTTACCTTTTCTTTTACTCTTTGCTTTTTTGTAAACTAATATCAATGTCATGGGATTATTGTATTTTAAAAATAATATATTTGGAATACTTAGTGGCTGATACACAGTAAGTTATTCTGCAGCGGTAGTTCTCAACTGGGGACAATTTTTCCCCCCAGGGAACATTTGACAATGTCTGGAATTGTTTTTGATAATCATGACTGGTACGTGCCTACTGGCATCTAGTGGGTAGAGGCCAGACATGCTGCTAAACGTTACACAATGCACAGGATAGCTCCTTACAACAAAGAATTATCTTGCACATATGTCAACAGTGTCCAGGTTGAGAAGCCCCTTTCTACAGGAATTGACTATTATTACTACCACTACATAGGAGGAAGCGAAGGGACAGAGAAGATAAATAACATAGCCAAGATAACACAGTTAGGAAATGATAGAACGAGGCTTTGAACCTTTTCTCTCATTCCAAATTTGAGTTTAATTCAGGTGTACTTCTTACCATATCACAACTGCCACTTAAAAGTGAATTTGCACCTAACTGCTTGATTTTTTCCCCCCAAATTTTTATTTAAATTCTAGTGTAATATTGGTTTCTGGAGTAGAATTCAGTGATTCATCACTTACATACAACACCCAGTGCTCATAGTAACAAGTGCCCTCCTTAATACCCATCACCAATGTACCCCATCCCCCACACACCTCCCTCCATCAACCCTCAGTTTGTTCTCTGTTGATTTCTAATGCCATTCTCCAATAAAAAGAGCCAAGGCTTCTTGGAGAAATGGCGAATCCAGGGCTAAGGTAGGAAATACACAAGATGATCTTGGAGCATCTTGTAGTCATAAAGTAAGAAAGTACCAAGAAAACAAAAGGAACAAAGGAAAGACAGATATCAATGATAAAAGTATGTCAAAGGGACACAGGAATCAAATGAAAACTCCCAATGGCCCAAATAGAAACCATTTTGAACAATGGCACAATAAAGTATTGGATCATAGTTCAAAATAGAAACGAAATGCCCATATATCTATACTGTTATAAATAAATGATTGAATATATAAACTAGTGGGGGGAAATAGACAAATCTCCATGCAGAAAAATTCCAAATAATTTGTATAGATATTCTCCCCTCAAGAAAGAGGGGAATAGCTCCCTACTTCTTAAGTGTGTAATACATCTAGTGACTTCTTTCCAAAAAAATGGAAAAGGAGGTTAAAAAAAAAAAGGTAATTTCACAGGAGAGAAACCTGAAAATACTACCTCAATTAGGTGATCAAGGTTAATATGAATGATAAAGCCATGTGGATAGCATGTACCCTTGGTTGATATGATGAAAATGACACTTTACTTCTGTGGTTTTTCTCCTCAAAATTTATAACCCTTGTGTAATCATTAGAAAAATATCAGACAGATTTTCAGAGACATTTTGCCAAATACGAGCTCATGGAAACTGGGTGTGGAGTTTATGGGAATTCTCTACAACTTTTTTGTAAGTCACAAACTATTCTAAAATAAAACATTTATTTCTAAAAAATAACAAATTTGCATGATTATCCTTGAAATGGAGGGCTGATCTTTACTTGTCCTCATAGACAAAAGGCAAGGTCAAGTAGTGCTTGAGGAGAGAAGAAGTCTTCTCCCTTTGAGGAGGAGAGAAGTCACAGGAGAAGGAATGCCTTTAAGATTCTAAAGTAGATAGCAGTAGGATATTCTGAAATATTAAATGGTTGGAGGAAATTGTGTTTTTGAAGGTAGTGTAAAAGATCTGAAGTAGTAAACTCAATAGGGATTTTGTAGCAAATATTAATAAGTACATCATATAAATTGTTCTACATGTGAAGAAAATACATTTAATGTATTTAAATGTACATGAAACAAAATGTATTTAAGTGATTACTCAAAATAAATATAATATTTATGTTGTTCAGATGGTGAGAGAGCCAATATACACAACTCGTGCACCAACAGGAGTCAGGTTTTACAGAACCAGCGTCTCTAACAATGTGTTACTGAAAGCCTGTTTAGCAGATAATGCTCTTTGTTCAATATGTAATTTTAATAAAATAATTTTAGTAACAAGAATAAAAAAAATCTCAACTTTGTTGATAGGCAGTCAAAGCCAACTAAAATAATTCGATATCCCAGAGAGCCTTGAAACTGGAGATGGCTATGTGACACAGCTGTGGCTCGTGAGTATTTGTTAGCTTTGGGGAAGATTTTGTCTTCTTGATTATGGGTACCAATGGTTCTTCACAGGTTTCTTTTTTTCTTCTTCTTCTTCTTCCTCCCTGTAACATCAGTTCTATGCCTGGAGTGTAGCAGTACTTTTGTGAATAGGAGGCCATAATCAGGAGGATGAGGCTTACACACTAATGAATAGCTAGATCCTTGATAATAGTTTTCAGTAGCTACACCAGCCTGGAGAGACTGCTGTTAGACTTCTCGTTATCTGGGGCAAATACTGTCACTCTTAGTAGTGTCTGTTCTATGAAGTCAACATCATTCCTTACTGATACAGTTCCCTAAACGGATTGTACAATTTCAGGGAGAACTTTCATAACAAGTGAAGGAGGGAGGGAGTAGTGATTTAGCAAATCCAATCAGCTCATAATCAAGCAATCAATGGGATGCATGGCTATTAGAGACGTATCATCCCAAAATCTGTAACCTGGCTTTCATATATCCGGTTTTCCTTTTTGATTTAGAAGAAGCTGATCTGTAAAGGGATGGTAGGTTGTGTCATTTCTGCATGTGTTTCCTTGTCACTAAGCCTGTCTTCCAGCACCCAATGATTATCAAAAACGACTTATGGAAAATGCATTTTCTTAGAACATTACTATCTGTTACATACTGATTGAAGATAACACATTTTGAAATGTACAGGTGACGGAAATTCCCCGTGGCTGACCACATAAGAATAAAGATGGAGCTGTTGTTTTTCCCAGAAGTGTCATGGCAGAATGTAGTGAGTTGATTCATGACATTTTTTGTAAGTGGATCACTGGGCATGCATGATCAGTACCTTCGAGTTAAAAGAGAAATGTTGATATTATTGGTTGTATTGACATGAGTGTCTTCTTTTTAAAATTGCATTGCAGTGTTCAGGTACAATTTGGTGGTATTTGAGATATCTATAAGGGATTGAATATCAGAAGTTTAAGAGAGAAATTGTTTTTGGAAATAAATAGATGTTGTACATAAGGACCTAAAAGATATATTTCTGATGATTTATCTTAAGAGGATTTTATAATATCTTTTCCTTTTTTTCTTTACATTTATTCAGCTCACTCCTTCATATTTTTATTGCTTTTACTATCAAGAAAGTGTATATGTCTGTCAGTAATATCATTTGTTTCAATCTATAAGTGAAATTGTTCCTTTTGTTATAAAGAATGAACCTCCAATCTAGTCTAATATTTAGATTAAAAATACAATTTTTTTCTGAACATTGCAGTGTAATGGATTATTGTTAATTCATTCAGGGAAATATGTTCAAACAAACAAAAAGGTAAAGGGATCTCTGAAATGCTGGTTAAAACTCTCTTTGCAGCTGTTCTGGAAGATGATGGAAGCTAGGAAATGGTGAACAGAGTAGCATAGACTTTTCTTCCATTCATGGACCAACATAAGTCTAGCATTTTCCCAGATGTGAAAGGACAAACTGACCTAGTTGTTTAATACCGTTTTCAGAAACTTCACAACCAGAGGTTGAAATAAAACAGAAAACATGGGGTTACATCCATTAGTGCAAAAACAAAACAAAAAAATCCTATATTAACAAAGATGATTGAGTAAGCACATATGACTAATGATCATATGAGTTGAATGGAAATGACCAGTGGAATATGAAAGTAAGGAATAACTTTTGCTAATTCTGATAACCCATGAAGCAGGGAATTTTCTCACATGACAAGCTGAGGGATTTTGAGTTACTTGAATAAACAGGACTGAAATGAAGAAACGGTTGATTGGACACATGATCCTCTATAGGTGAAGTATAGGTAAGAGCAAGTGCAAAAGTCCTTGCAAAATCCATGTTAGCCACCAGCCTTTTCTCCTTTGCCTCCATCCAAAGTCAGCAGAACAATATGGATCCTATTACTGCTTCTGGGAAAAACAATTGGTTCCAGGAGGTCATGGCAAGCAGAGATGCCCAAAGTGGCATTTACTCCCTGCCTACTTGGCCCACTAGGTAAGAAGTAGGTCTCTTCTTTGGCTGGCTCCTAACAAATGTAACGATGCCAGGCAAAGAATGGTGGTCCTCTGCCAGCTAATTCCTGGCTACTACTTGCTGTCTTTGGCTTCAGATATTTCCTATTTCTCCCCAGGCCACTGTACCTCTGAACTAGCAAAGTATGATTACAGTAAATCTCAGCTTTTCATATTTTTGTGTTTTTATGCTAGAAAGGTTTGAACAGAAAGACTCATCCAGTCTTTGACAGTTCCCTGTCAGCTTCTAATTGTAGACAACAAGAGAATTTCCTTTGCCTCAGGTGTGCCTGAGGAGACAGAAAAATCATCAGGCACATAATTATTTTAGTACAAAGGAAGGGGACTGCTCTGAAACATTAGAATTTATGAAAAGAAACAGGAATACATTTTGAAATTTTTTGTGTGCTCAGTAAGATTAAAAAAAAAACAAACCACTACATTTATGTAACCAAAATGGTCACTGATAAAAACAAACCCATCTAAGAACAACTTAACTATAATTTTAAGAAGCGTTTTAAAAAATGGTTGCCAAATTAAAAGCAATGAAAGAGACAGTGAATAAAGATTTATATATCATAGCAAATTGATTTTAAGAGTTTGACATGTCTAACAAACTCTCCACGAGCCTACATAAGGAGAAGCAGAGATTAAAATGATGAAATAAAAAGATGAGGTATTGAGAGAAGTAAAAAATTTATTATACATATGATAGAGACCTCAGAAAGAGAAAGAGAAGCCAAAGAGAAGTATTAATGAAAAGACGTGGAAATTTTTAATGAGCTAAATAAAAGTCTGAAACTAAAATGGGCTCACTGAATACAAGCAAAATAAAAAGGGAAATTACTAGCATAAGTTTAAAGACAATAAAGTCAGTTACTTCTAAGCAACTTTTGAATAAAAGAGAGAATTTCCAGATAGTCTAAATAGAGACTATACAGAAAATGAGAACAATAAAAATACAATGTTCCAAAAATACAACGTACCAGCAAGGGGCTGAAGCCATTCTAGAAAAGGATAGGTTACACGTTTCTATTATTAAACACAAATGAAAATAAACGATTAGAAAAAACTCAAAACATTTGAAAATGAGCAGTCAAATTTAGGAAAAGGAAACTAATTAATACAAAAAGTAAAATAAGGTAATTAGGAATTGAAAAATCTATAGACAATCATAAAAGCTAGACACTTTTTTAAAAAAACATTAAAAAATGTGTAATGTGCTGGTAAATCTAAACAAAAAGGAATTAGCATCAATATAATAATATATCTATGAAATTTTAAAACAGACTATTATATAACTATGATAATATTAAAAATATTAATGATATATAATATTTAATGCAACATTAATTAATAAGATCATTTCTAAAATAATTAGAAAACCTCAAAAGACCAATATCTAGAGAAATAATGAAATATTTCGGGTTTTTAAAAGTCTCTTATCCTGATAGTTTTACAGATGAATTCTTCTAAACTATCAAGGAAGAATTAATATGAAGAGCCTAGGAAAGAAAGAAAATTTTCCAATTCAGCTAATATAAGCCAAATAGCAAAATCTCACAAAGTGCAAAAGCCTGCAGTTGTATCTAAATTATGACAATGTAGGCTTTCACAGATATTAGTGAATTTAATACAACAGGATTTTAATATAATAATATATCATGATTGAGTAGGAAATCTACCAGAAAATAAGAATATTTTAAGGTCAGGAAATTTATGAAGCAGTGCATAGCAACCACAGGTCAAGGAAGAAAATCTACATAAATACTTGTTGGGTGTTTGGTGTGGGGAGAAGGCAATAACTCTCATTACCTTGTTACTCCTTCTAGAATGCTGAACCAATTAAGATGTAGACAAAGGACTTAAGCAGATAGAAAGTAAAATATCAGTTTTATAACTACTTAACTATTTGAAAATACAATAAAAATGAAAGACCTCATTCACAATGTCAACAAAATTATAAACTAGCTATGGATAAACTTAAGAAGTAATGAGCAGTGGTGTTAAGAAGAAAATTTATGAAAATTTACAAAAGTCTTAGAAAATACCTAAATAGAAAGGCCTATCACATGCAGGGAAGGGAGGACTCAGTTTTATAAAGATACAGTTCTTCACAAAGTGAGTTATAATTCCAATTCCAAGGTCATTTTTCTTTTTTCCCTTATGTTCTCCTCCTTTTCTTACCTCTCCTCCCATTTCCTCTCCCTTGTTTATTTGCTACTTTCCTTTTTGAAAGTGTGAGGAGCTTAGAAAGTTTTAAGCAAAACCCTGAGATATTATAAAGCTACAATAATTAAAATTGCTAGATTTTATGTGTGTGTGCATATGTGAATATTACTATGTTATATACGATGTTACATTGTTACTAGGATAAATAAATAATCTTTTGAGTTCCTGGGCCCAATTCCAATGTGTGTGTGTGTGTGTGTGTGTGTGTGTGTGTGTATGTGTGTGTAGGCTTCCCCACACCAACAAACAATTCTTAGACATTAGCAGGGTGTTTGAGAATTCAACTCAATTCATCTCAATTCTGACAATATCTATGTAGAGATAGCATCAGATTCCACAGGTAAAGGTGTCAGTCGCACAAAATAGCTCTCCGTTTCAAGTGCTAGTCACAGTCTCAAGTTGTTACCTGTACTCTGAGCAACTGGCTATAAATCAGAGGTTTCCACTATTCCCTCCTTGGGTTCAATTAATTTGCTGGAAGAGTTCACAGGAATCAGGAAAACAATTTACTCACTAGATTACTGATTTATTACAAAGAATATTAATGGTCATGAATCAACAGAAAGATGAAGAGATACATAGAGGGAGGTCCTGAACTAAAGAGCTTCTGTCCTCATGGAGTTTGGGACCTCAACTACCTCCATTTTGACTTCAAACTTTCCAATTGATTACATTTTTCTTTCCAGCTTATCTCTTAACTCAAGCAAAAGACCCTGCAGGCAAAGGATCCTCTGAAGGGAACTGAAACTACCCCCTCAAGTAAGAAAGACTGCCCTGAATCAGTAAGATCCTGTGTGACTGACCCCAAGACAATAATCAATTTGACCTTTACTGCCAACCTGCACGTACCCACCAACCTGTGCCCCATAACCTGTAAGTATTTCCAGCACTTTAGAGACAGTCTTTGAAACACTAGCCCACTGTCTTCCTGGTATTGCCTTACTGAACTAAATTCCTTTCTTCTTTCACCACCTGTCATCTCTCTGCCTTTGGATTTTGTCAGTGGCGAATGGCTGAACCTGGTGTGTTTGGGCCCCCAGAGTCAGGTTCTTTTGCACCCCTACTCCCCAGCTACACAGTGGCACCTGAAAGCATTACGGTTTACCATCAGGGTATCTCTACAAAGCCCCTCCTTTTGGGATTTTACGGAAGTTTCATTACGTAGGCACAATTGATTAAGTTATTGGCCATTGGGGATTGATTCAACCTCTAGCCCTCTTCCTTCCCAGGAAATCATGGGGGTGGGACTGAAATTTTCAAACCTGTATTCTATGGTTAGTCCCTCTGGCAATCAGCCCCCAACCTCAGAGGATTTCCAGAAGTCTCATCTTCATGAAAATAGACCCAGTTGTTCACAAGGCACCCATTTCTCTTTTACGGCTCTGAAATATTTTCAAGAATCTAGGACAAGACACCAAATATTATAACAAAAGATGCTCTCATTGGTCTTATGGATCAGGAAATTCCAAGGGATTTAAGAACTGTGAGCCAAGAACTGTAGATAAAGACCAAACATACACAAAAAATATATTCTGGTCTTCTGAATGACCCAATATATATATTTCTTATGAGTTACAATACACAAGTACAATCTGTGTATTTTAATTATAGTAGCATTATAATATCTTAGAATACATATATGATGTTAATATGACACTATATTACATTATGTGTATATATGTGTATATATACATAAACATATACTGTATTATATATATAAATAGGTAAAAGTAATAGTATAATACAAATTTCACACAGCAAAATGGGTAAATAAATTTAATTTAAAGTCAGGTCAACTAAGAAGGATAAAGACTTCAAATCAGGTTCTTCCTTGCCTGGAGGTAGGCCTTAGAATGGAAAGAATTACAAGCCTAACAGGGGAGTGGATAGAGTTACCATCCAGTCCAAAAAGTACTGGGAGAAAGTAAGTTTGGCTCAAATAAAATCTTCACAGTTTTCATGGTGTTTCTGAGAACTCTGTTTACTGAAATAGACAGAGGCTGCATATCTAGTTACTCTTTTCGGTTAGCAAGTTAAGGTGCCTCTGGTTTGCATGTTTCTAAGGATTTTGTTTAATTTTGTTTTGTTTTCACCAAGCTCAATGAGCATGAAGAAGTTCTAGTCTCAGAGCATTTCTTAAAATATCACTCTAGAATGTTTAACTTCCATTTCTGCAATAGCTGTTCCAGAAAGCTTCCTAAGATGGCTCCTCGTGTATGCATAGCTTTTTGGTAATAACAGGTTTTCTCTGACTGGGTAAAATGAGATTGCCCTTTTGAAGTTGCTGACACCTATGGGAAAACATTTGGCAATAGATGCATATGTAATGTAACAAACTAAACAGGTGATACTGTTTAAGAACAAACTATAGTACTCGAAGAACTGAAGTTCAGACTATGTCACGAAATTGGGCCTTGATGGGGTATTCTTTGAACAGCACTTTTATGAAGTGATCAGTGAATTCTTCATGTTTAAATGTTGATTACCTGCCAGTGATATTTTCAGCTTCTTTTTGCTTGTAGGAGATGGAGTTTTGCAAATGCGTTTGCTTAGCTGCATACATGCATTTACAGTGGAAAAGTGAGGGGTACCTGATGGTCTGTGTGATAACCGTTCAAAGGGAAAATCATTACATGTGAACAGACCCTGTTATGAGGTTCTGTTCTTCCCCCCAAAGAATTGCTTTGCACCTGGGGTTCTGATCTGGAGCTAATTCTTTCCACCAACTGCAATTTAAAGGACCCCTCCCTCTGTCCCAACAGGATGAAGAGGCCCCAGGTTAGAATGCTGCAGGGCTAAGCAATTAGACATTTCTCCCAGAATAAATACAGTACACTACTGGCATTTCTTTCTCTCTTTCTTTTTTAAAAATTTTTTTTTTTCAATGTTTATTTATTTTTGGGACAGAGAGAGACAGAGCATGAACGGGGGAGGGGCAGAGAGAGAGGGAGACACAGAATCGGAAACAGGCTCCAGGCTCTGTCTCTCTTTCTTTTAATGTGTATTTATTTTTGAAAGAGAGACAGAGCTTGAGAAGGGGAGGGGCAGAGTGAGAGAGAGGCACAGAATCCAAAGCAGGCTCCAAGCTCTGAGCTGTCAGCACAGAGCCTCACTTGGGGCTCGAACCCACGAACCGTGAGATCATGACCTGAGCCAAAGTCAGACACTTAACCAATTGAGCCACCCAGGCGCCTCTAGAATGCTCTTAATAAGGCTTATCTCCATCTGTATATTAGTCACGAGAACACTTCACCTATTATCACAGAGGATGAAAGCACAGCACTTTCTAGAGTGATCAAAGAGATTAATGGAACATTTATATTCCCATAAACAGAATTTAAAGAGGCCCTATTATATGTGTGTGAGAGTAAAATGGGCATTATGAATCTAGGAAACATCTAAGTGGGCCTGAAACATATGCTAGAATATTAGAATTACTTAAGACTTACTCTGACTTGTATTAACCAGATCACTTGACAATTAATCGAAGTCCCTCAGACCATAGTACCTAGAGAGCACCTTGTTATATTCTCTGCCTCAGCGAAAGCATCAACCAAGCCCTTCAACTTCCTTTTCTTAAGGATGAATAACTTCAGACAGCTCCTTGAATTCTAATACTTACTTCGGGCAAACTGCTAACAGAGAGCACATTGTGTAGCATGTCTCCATCCTGAGTGCGGGATGTTCGTTGCATGAACAGTTCAGAAATGTAGCGCCTCAAGAGGAAATGTATGTTGTGTTCCTGTGGGCGATAGACGTGCCTGAGAGGGACTGTAGACTGTAGATGGTAATTTATTTTTAAAAAATTAATAATTAACCTTTTTAAATGGGTTATACTTAATGTGCTCACTGTGCAAGAAAGAACATGGCTCTGTGACTTTTTAGTAAAAGCACATTTAATCTCCTAATCAATGCCACAGAGATGCTCCCCTGGGCTTGTTTGTACCCAATTCTGAATTATATGTTGATTGTGTATAATAATGTTTAGTAAGGTGTAGGAGGCACAATTAGTTGTTATTCTAAATGCTCATGCTTGGTTTACAATGTCATGTCAGCCTATTTTCTGTAATTATCTCTAAGGGTCTTGTGACACAGTGTTTTCTGAGGCCAAGCTATGTCACCATCACCTGGGAACTTGTTACAATTTCCCCACCCCAGACTTACTGAATCAGAATTTGCATCTGTTAGAGTATACAATTTAGATTGAATTATCTGTGAAACTTTGGAAAAATATAGATGCCGAATTTCCACAGCAGATCTACTGAATCAGAATAGCAAATAGCTAGGAGTTCTGTACAACTGTGAATTTTTCTTTAAATGTAATGCCAGTGTAGTTAACATGCAGTGTTATATTGGTTTCAGGTGTACAATCTAGTGATTCAACACTTCAATACATCAACTTGTGCTCATCATGACAACACATGTGCATGACAACACAGATGTGCATTTTATTTTTTAAATGTTTATTTATTTTATTTTGAGAGAGAGGGAGAAAGAGAGAGAGACAGAGACAGAGGAAGGAGGAGGGGCAGAGAGAGAGAGAGGGCGAGAGAGGATCCCAAGCAGACTCCATGCTTCAGTGCAGAACCCAGTGTGGGGCTGAATCTCATGAACCAAGAGATCAGGACCTGAGCTGAAATCAAAGAGTTGGGTGCTCGGCCAATTAAGTCACCCACATGCCCCAAATGTGCATTTAAAAAAAACCTCCACAGGTCGTCTTCTTGACATTTCTTCTAACAGTGAGAAGAAAACAACATGGTAAATGGAGAAACATTTTGAGTATGAATTTGTCACAGCAGGTATTTAGCTCAAATATTGGCACTTTTTTTTTTTTTTTTTACTAAGTCAACAAATTTGAGGACTGACTGATTGCATTAATTCCTTATGCTATTAACAATTTGAATTATTCATAAAAATAAGATGGAGAATATTTCTGAGAATTTTTTTCCTAATGTGCAAAAAAACACCTAAGTGTCCTTAGAATGTTTGATTCTGTAATGATGGTAAATGTAATTTCTGAAATGTTTGCATCTCTTTGAGATGACATAGGACTAGTAACATGGCTGTATAATTTCACATTTGAACTGTCTCCACTAAGCATTTATCATTTGAACTTGCCTGAATAGTGGTAGCTTCTGGGTTCTTGCTTTGTTCAGTGTGACAACAGTAGAATAAAGACCCTAGACATACATCTTAGTGGGTTTTTTTTTTTTTTTCTTAAAATAAGCGAACTTCTGGAAGTGCCTAGGTGGCTCAGTTCGTTGAGCTTCTGACCTGGGCTCAGGTCATGATCTCGCGGTTCATGAGTTAAAGTGCCACTGTCAGCACAGCGGACAACACAGAGCCTGCTTCGGATCCTCTGTCACCCTCTCTCTCTTCCCCTCCCTGCTTGTGCTCTCTCTCTCAAAAATAAATAAAACATTTTTAAAAAGTGAACTTTTGTAATAACAGCAGCCAAATAAGAGCCACCAAATAAGAGCCAAACAATTTCTAGATTGATTACATCTGGTTTATCATCTGGCTGAGAATCTATTCAGATAAAAATCCAAGACATTCCAGATCAGAGTACAGGTTTTTGTTTTTGTTCTTTGTTTTTTCCTAAAAAAGCTAGATTATAAGATTGTGAATTGTGTTTTCTTAAGAAGAGACAGTTTAAGACTGGTTGTTGACTTCATGACTAACTTCTCATTTCTCTGGTAGATTGTTTTCTGCCCATTTTCTCTATGTAAGTTATTCCTAATTCTCATGTGGAAAAAGTTATTTACTGCTTAATGATTGCACATAACATCCTAAGAACTCAAGAATTGATCTCATTGGAGAGTTATTTTATGTGGTAAAATTGGGTATGACTTTTGATAACTTGGTGGAGTGCAAAGTTTGTTTTTTCCATAGAAAAAAAAGATAAAACCCTTATAAACATTTTGTGAAAACTCTGCTAGTCAATGGATACAAAATGAGAGTTCAGAAAGTTAATAATAAAATATAAACTCTGTTGGTTCGGATGTAATGCAACGATGTACGAAATACATTGTGCCTCACTATATAGCATAACCGTGGTTTTCTGTGTAGTCAATGGATTGAATGTCCAGAAGACATCTGACTCCGTTTCTTTGCTTTTAGACAGCCTTTGGAAAGAGTGTCTTAATCTCAAAAATCAACAGGAAAATTTATTGCAGAACTTGCTTAGTTAACTAATAGCAACTCTTCCTTTTGTTTTTTAATGTTTATTTTTGAGAGAGAGAGAGAGAGAGAGAGAGAGAGAGAGAGAGAGAGAGAGATTGTGTGTGAGGGAGGGGCAGAGACAGAGGAAGACACAGAATCCAAAGCAGCCTCCAGGCTCTGAGCTATCAGCACAGAGCCTGACACGAGGCTCAAACTCACGAACCATGAGATCACAACCTGAGCCAAAGTTGGATGCTTAACTGACTGAGCCAACCAGGGGCCCAAAGTAGCAATTTTTCCTTAAGTGGAGGGATTCTCCTAAGTGTAATTTTAATATAGTTTTTTTCCCCCACATAAAGCTATTTCATCTGGTTTCGACTCTAGTGTAAATTCAGAACACTTTAAGTTTCTAACTTGAAAGTAACTTATGTTCTCCTATAAGAGAACTTGATTTGTGAGCTGTAAGTGCTCATTTGCTAGATTTTGCTCTCCCTCAATTCATTTTATTGAGTTCCATAGAAAATGGTAAATTCTACTCTATTTTTTTTTTAAATGGTAATTAACTCATAGTATTTTGTACTGTGAGGCACCTCCCAAATGTTATGTATCAGTGAGCTGAGAATTACTGAACACAACACACAATTCTGAAGTTAACAATTTGGTGGCATTTAAAAATATAAGGGTTGGTATAATTAGTAGGAGTCAGTTAGCTATTTAACTAAATTTATCATATATTTATTGCATGGTAAACTATGTGAAAAGCACCGTGCCATATTTCTGATTTTGAACCTCCCCAATAGAGTACATTGACTACATTCAATAGTTCTAAATATTCATCTGTTTTATCCTGAGTTCCACTCTAGTAGACTTCCTTGAACTATCGAGAGGAAAGTGATGGCACAAATGCAAAGTCATCTGATGATAATTCTCAATGCTTCACTAATAGAACAGCTATACCTATTGAGTTATGCCATATCAAGGAACATTTGGAAGAATTGTAGATTTTAATTATTCCCTTATTTCTGTTTAAACTCCAAGAAGACTCTGATTTTCTAAGCTTCTTTGCTTCTTCTAAGCAAAAATAAATAAATAAATAAATAAAAATAAAAAAATTCAAAAGCTTGAGGAAATAGAGAAAGATTATAAAAGTAATGGAAGGTAGACAGCAATATCTGTTTACATTAGTTGGGTGTGAACAGTTAAATATATCAATTTTGTTTATTTATTTATTTTTTTATTTAAAAAAAATTTTTTTTTTCAACGTTTATTTATTTTTGGGACAGAGAGAGACAGAGCGTGAATGGGGGAGGGGCAGAGAGAGAGGGAGACACAGAATCAGAAACAGGCTCCAGGCTCTGAGCCATCAGCCCAGAGCCCGAGGCGGGGCTCGAACTCACGGACAGCGAGATCGTGACCTGGCTGAAGTCGGACGCCCAACCGACTGCGCCACCCCAGCGCCCCTAAATATATCAATTTTAAATCAAACTTTATTAAGGAAAGAAATAAGGCTACTATTTATGGTGCTAATCAAAGGCAGGGGTACAGTGAATAATTCCAAGTCAGGAAAAAGGAAGAAAATCAAGGGATATGAGGAATAATTTTCCCTCAAGTCTTACCCCATGGGGGAATTATTCTTCTAAAGCAAATGATTAAATACAAAAAATTCTGGATGTCCAAGTTTATCCATGTAAGATAATGGTTTTCCTCTGAAGGAAAAGACTGTGGGAACAACACTGACTCAACCACAAACCAAAGAATGAACTTGATGACCTAGTGGGGCTTTTCCATTTCTAATTTCTTGATTCTTATATTTATAAATTTTCTTACTTAATTTTTTTCTTTCAATGGGACTTCCAAAACCTCCTGTAAAAAAGGTCAAGTTGGAAATCTCTTATTCAGTGATAATAGGAGGAAAAGTAAACATTCATTTCACTTTGCTAAGCAGAGACAGTAAATATTCTCTCCCTCATTCACTCAACAAATATTGTTTGAGTGCTTACAGGCTCTGTTCTAAGAGCATGAAAGGTTAGCATCCTAACTCCTAACAAACCTAACATCTAGGTTAAAAATAATAATAATAACAGTAATGTATACAAAGCATACTTGATTTTCCCAGAACCTGCTCAGGGAGTAGTTGAAGTACTCTGTAACTTCTGTGGGATGGAATTTGGGCTAGATGCCTGTAACTGAAAGTGGATAAAGCATAGGTCTATGTCCTCAACTTGCAATTTAGAGGAGGGGGTAGATATAAATCTAGTTAATTATGATGCAATAAAGTTCTATACTTATATTTTGAACAAAGTTAGAGAATTGCTCAGATTTATTTGACCACAGGAAAGAAATAAAATTACAATCTATCTAATTAATATTGACAGGAGGTCATTAGATATATCAAAAGTATGGGAAAATAGTTGATTAAAATTGAAAACTTAGGCCCTGTGAAAGAAAAGGTCAAGAGAATGAGAAGATAAGCCACAGACCGGGATATAAAATATTGGCAAAATATTTTTTTGCAAATAAAGATAAGAACCGCTCTCTACAATTCACAATGAACCGAAACTCAACAGTAAGAAAACAATCCCACTAAAAATGGGACAAAGACCTTAGCAGACACTTCACCAAAGAAGATATACAGGTGGCAAATCCGCATATGAAAAGATGCTCTGCCTCACTTGTCTTCAAGGAAGTGCAAAGTAGAACAACAACGAGATACCACTACACCCCTATTAGGATGGCCAAAATCTGGAAGACTGACACCACCAAATGCTGACAAGGATGTAAAGCAACAGGAATCTCTCATTCCTTGCTGGTGAGGATGCAAAGTGGTGCAGCCACTTCAAAAGACACTTTGGTAGTTTCTTATAAAACTGAACACACCCTTATCATATGATCTAGCATATCTCCTTGGCATTTACCCAAAGGAGTTGAAAACTTACATCTACACAAAAACCTGCATATGGATGTTTATAACAGTTTTATTCATAATTGTCAACCTGGGAAGCAATCAATACGTCCTTCAGTAGGTGAATGGATAAACTGGGGTACAGATATTGGAATATTATTGAACAGTAAAAAGAAGTGAGTAATCAAGCCAGGAAAAGACATGGAGGAAACTTAAATGCATATTACTAAGTTAAAGAAGCCAATCCTAAAAGGCCACATACTACATGATCCCAACTATATGACATTCTGGGAAAGGCAAAACTATGGAGACAGTAAAAGAGATCAGTGGTTGCCAGCGGTTGGGGGATGGGGAAGGATGAATAGGTGAAGCACAGAGGATTTTTTAGGGCAGTGAAAATACTCTGTATGATGATATAATGATGGATATACAGTCATTACACATTTGTCTATGCCCATAGAATATACAAGAACAAGAGTGAACCATATGTAAGCTATGGACTTCGGGTGGTTATGAAATGTTAATGTTGTCTCTTCAATTCTAACTCATGCACCACTCTTTTGTTACATTTTAGAGACGCTGGTAATATATTTTAGAGGAGACTCTGCTTGGGCAGAAGAAAGGGGTATATGAGAAATCTCCATCTCCCACTCGATTCTACTGTGAACCTTAAACTGCCCTAAAAACAAGTCTTAAACAAGTGTGGGAAAGGTAAATAGCAAAGCAACAATAAATTATAAATGAATATTTTTCTGTAAGAAATGACACAATTTTATTTATATATTTAAGACAGAATAAACATTGGGTATCAAAATATTGTCAAATTATGACAAAATATACAACATTGACCAGTCTGCCTCGAACAGAAAACACACACACACACACACACACACACACACACACACCCACTCCTCTTAGTTAGTTATTGTCAATATGAGGATGCATAGATTAAAATGTCCATACATCGACTGGATTTCATGAAACTTAAGTTTTAAAGGGAGTGATTTCACAATTAGGGAGACTATATAATATGTGACTATTTGTGAAATTATTTCTCTACCTCAAACATATTTTGGAAGAAAACATACTACAAGCATTGGTTTAGTATTTTTGTGGAGCACCTATTTGCATCTCCTCTAATAGGATGTCTTTTGCCTTGTAGACAGTAAGAGGGAGGGTGTTACAGACTGAAAAACCAATATGAGCCAGTGCATGGACATGAGTGTGGGAAACAGTGCTGGCTAGAGGTAAAGAAGCATGGAGGGAAAGGCAGGCAGATAGGGGTCAGTTTACGAAAGGAACTGTTTTGCTGTTGACTCCCTGTTATCTCTGGTAAAATTAAAAGTTTATCACATTTTAGCTGTTTATATTTTCCTACTTTTCTCAGGACTTGCCATATTTTATTCCCATTGAGTCATTTGTACATACACCATGTAGTTTCAGGTAAAAAAAAAAAAAATCTTCATTTAGGCCCTTATTATGTTCTAGACAACGTGCTAAACAGTTTACATGCAAGGTTATGTTAATTTTCTTGAACATTTTGCAGAAGCAGTATTATTAAACTAGTTTTAAATTGAAAAAACTGAGGTTGAATCTGCATGTGAATGCTACCTATCTGACGCAGGGTTCATTTTACTTGGTCTTTCTAATGGCATTTCCCCAAGTAGTAAATTCTTCAGAAGTTAAAGCATAAGAAAAAAGCATCCTATGGTCAAATCAGTATGAGGAACATAGGGCACTATATCTCTCTCATGAAGATTCACAGTGTGCTTAGGATACTGAAGTCCCTGTGAAGTTCTGAAATAAAGAAATTCCTTTCATGTTATCTGAGTACTTCATAAACTTTGGTTGACTATCAGAGAATTCTTTTGTGTGTGCGTGCATGTAAAACATTTAACATTTCAGGACATACTTTGGGAAACGTCTTAGAATATATTGGGAGAATCTTACTAAACTGAACTCAACTCACTTAGAATCCAAGAAATATAAAACTTACTATAAGTTCTCAAATCACTGTTTGTCAGAATGAGGGTCATGATTCACTGGGTTGTGAAAGCAATGAAGTGGCTCCTGACCAGTGTTGGAGGGGAGAACCCAGAAAACAAACAGGATAGAAAATATCAGAGTTGTTGCATGTTGCATGTACTGAATCATGACATTTTTACTGGGTCACAGCTGGTCATGGCTGAAAATGTCTGAAGACACTGTTTTCATGAAAGTCACATGAATTGCTTATTGTGCCCGGGGGTTACTGTGATGACAAATGTCAGAATTTTGTAAAATTTAACACAAAAAAAGACTACTGTAGTGCCATGGCAAAACGCAGTATTTGTTATTATTTAAAATTAGAGAATTTTTAGAGCTCAGATATCTCATGGGGGAAAACCAAAATAGTTTGGTGACTTGTCAAGGTCAAACAGACCTAGCCGGGCTGAGAACCTGGTTGGAACAGGTTTTCTGACTTGCACTCTGGTATTCTATTGTCAGCGTATATTGACATAATTTTTATTTATAGAACATGAGGATTATTTCTTTTTAATGAATAAGAAAACTAGGTATAAATTCAGCAAATCACTCCTGGATAGTAAGTCAATGACATTAGAAACATGCTGAAAGCTTTAACTGAAGGGAAAAAGTAACCTGGTATATACTTCAGTGCTGGGGTCTAATTATAATGCCACCCAATAAGTAATTAACCTAATACCCTGTTAGCGGTATTTAGGTTATCTGGCCACTTAGTTATCTGGTTTCTCATTTGTATATGTAAGTGTCCCACATATATGATTTTGAGAAGACTTAGCAGATAACACATTATTGAACACATAATCTCACCATGTCTACGTTAAAGATGCAACCTTTCACTAATGAATCGAAGTATAAGAAACCTCCAAACTCTGCACCATTTTTAAAAAAGAAAAGGAACTATGACTTACTGAAGAATCCCTTGGTAAAATAAACATTAGGTTGTACACATTCTACCTTAGGTAGGCCTTTTCAAGACTCTTTGCAGTTGAGGTCTTGAGGATTATACCTACGGTTTGTGCCTAATCACCCCCCTCTTCTGGTCTGTTCCAGGGAGTGAGAATCAGAAACTGGTCAGAGGAGGAAAATACTTTCTTTTCCAGCCCTCTGTTCCCTGGAAAGCGCCCACAGGGGTCTTCCTCAGGAAGTGAGCCTGGGCTTGGATTCCAGCAAGCCCACATCTTCACATCTTCACGGGCCCTGGAGCCCAGGTCGCTGTCTTCTCCTCCCAGTAAGCTCTGGCCACACTGGGCAGATATCATTTGATAACTTAATCTCGGTGAGAGGAAGAGACACGGAGGCCTGTGTACTCTAGTGATAAACGGAAGCATCCGGGTGAGTCAAGGAGGAGACATGATATCTTTCAAAAGTAATATAAACGAGTAAAGCATAAACAAGAACTTAAAGCGGGGGGAGGGCCCACCCCCACAAAACGTGGTAGGCGTCTGGAGAGCAGATGACCGCATCGTAGAGCCCTGGAGGTTCTAGGGGTTCTCTCCGGGGGAGGCTTTTCCCTGGCTGGGAGAACACTGGAGGTTGGAGGAGGTGAATTGCCTAAAGCCCAGGAGCGGCCCTTGGACCCTCCCCCTTCCTATAATTAACTCAACGCCCGTCCCGCCAGTAGGGACCCGAGGCTTCCCTGGACCGCCCCCTCCCCTAGCCCATCTCTCTGGGGGAGGACAGGATCTCGGGGAGGGCGAGTGGTCGACCCCCGGCCACACGAGCCCCCCCACCTAAGCGGTGTGGAACCCTGACCCTGCCTGGGGCCGGCCGCCTGAGCGATCCTCTCCACTCCTCCCCACTACTCGCCGTCCTCCCGCGTCGGCCGCGCCCGCCCCGGCCATCCCGGCGGGCG
>NW_024412376.1:109522799-109528097 GCF_014898765.1 Herpailurus yagouaroundi
CGGGGGGCTCCGGCCGCCTTATTAGCGCCCGGCGGGTCGCCGGCAGCCAGCAGACCGCCGCTTTGCGAGCAACAGGAGCCGGCTAGCGTCCCACTCCTCCCACCTCCTCCGCCAGCCTCCTCCTCCTCCCCTTCGGCTCCTCCCGCCCCCACCTCTGTGTGAGCGGCGGAGTCGCCCTCTCGCTGCCTCTTTCTCCCGCTCCCGCTCGCTCGTCTCTCTCGCTAATACTTCCCCCTGCTGTGCTCCAGGGCACCCAAGCATTCTCCGCGCTAACCTTAGGGACCAATGGTGCTCGAAAAGCCTAGGAAAAGCTGCTTCGGGCGCAGATAGTTGGAAGCCCCTGGTCCCTTCCCCCTCTCCCGGCGCAGCCCGTGCCCGGCTCGCAGCACCTTCTCGCTCCTGCACACTCTGTTTGGGAGGACGGGGTGAGAAGGTGAAGTGGAAAGAACTGCAGAGCAGAGGGGGCCAGTCTCAGAGCTCAAATTTCATTTTCATTGAAGCAAATCACAGAAGATCAGTTTTTTTTTTTTATTCTGCATTTTTTCCTTTTTCCTTTTTTTTTTTTTTTTTTAAGAAATTTCTTTTTGGGGGGGGCGGGGGTTTGCTCTGGGCATCTGTTTTGTCCAGTAGTTGAAAAGTGAACTCGACTCGTGATGGTTCTCCTGTCACTTTGGTTGATAGCAGCCGCTCTGGTAGAGGTTAGGACTTCAGCTGATGGACAAGTAAGTGGAAAATAATAACAAGAAAAAACTCAAACCCAACCTTTTCCCGAAAAAGTTCCTCCCCTCTTTCCCCTCCTCTCTTTCCTCCTCCCCCCTCCCACCCTTCCCTGTTATCTTGTGCGTTCAGGAACGGTGTTTGAGGGCTGGGCGCATCGTGCGGGGCTTTCTGGGGTGGGGGGTTGCACTGCAGGGTGGGGGTTATGACTCTGCCTCTGGGAGCCCAAGGCTTGTCACACCTAGGGCTCCCCCCCCCCCCTTTTGCGGCATTCGTAACAGTTCCTGGTGACAAACTGCAGCCAATTCGCATCCTCGCCGGGCCATCTGGGTTTCCCCTTTCCGGAGGGCGGTCTGGGCGCTTGAATGAAGTTCTGGACGCTGGGTCCGGGATCCCAGTGCTCTGGCTGCTGCCGCCGGAGTCGGGTTCGCGGGGCTTTCTCTCCTCCTCACTGACTCACAGCTTTTTCGGGCAGCCGGAGGCGGGGGTTTCAGGAAGTCCCTGGGCCGGACAGGGAGCGATCCAGTAGACACGTGTCCTGGGAGGACCGCGGCCGGGCTGGTGTTTGACAGTTGGGGAGGGGGGCTGGGGACGTTTCCTGCCCTGCGTTTTCGTGGGCAGGGGCTGGAGGCGCCGGCCGCTTTTCTCCCCTCCCCCTCTGCACAACTCCTCCTCTTTTAAAGCTAAGTTGAGTGCGGCTCTGTTTCTTTTCGGCCCAGCCCCCACCCACCCTTTGGAGACTCAAGGTGAAGCCCGATGCGCCTAGAAGAGTCCTTGAGAAGGCTCAGCGGGACGAGCCAAGCCGTTTGTAGTAAATCACATCAGCTCAGGGCCGGTGGGACTTTGGGCACAGAATTTCTCTGTGAGTTTTTGTAGCTTCTCTGCTCTGCCTGGTCTGGCCATAGGTTAAAAACTCGAAGAATGTCTAGTTGATTCTTGACCTCAAATCTGATACCTCAGGCCCCCTTCTAGCTAGAGATTTTCTTTGCTAATCCTCACCCAGTATCTGAGTTTTAAGAAAAGAATATTGAATGTCAGTATTTATTTTTGCTGGCTTCATAAATATTAAAATTAAAACGGGCAAACAACTCCCTGTAACAAACTGTTATTGAAATGGCTCATTCTCTTGCCCCAAGAACCTACAAACCAAGGTGCAGCCTTTAGGCACCAATCCTCGTCTCCAGCATCTCCTGATTAGCCCCTGAAAAGCATTAATGGTAGAAATAAAACGCACGAGGTGATAAGATGAAACCCAGTAACTGTTTCTTTTTACTTTCCCCCCCTCCTTTCCAGGCTGGTAATGAAGAAATGGTGCAAATAGGTAAGCCTTGTTCTCAGATGTCATTCTTATCTTGGTAGAAAGAAAGGGATGAAATTAGCTAATTAAAATATTGTTTCTGAAATTTCTCCCATTGGTGGTTAAAAAATAATTCGTCGTCCAGGAACATTTCTGTTCTTCTCTTCCTCTTTCTGGAGGAAGGTCCCACTTTTCTCAGGTTGAGTTAAAGTGGTATAAAAATTTGCAGTTGGATTTTTTATGCATCAATTTTTTCAGGCTTGTCTTTGGACAAGCCACTGGTAGGTACTTGGCAGATGATGTAGAGATTGGAAGAAGGCATGGAGATAAGTCAAATCAATGTATGTAGCTTTAGGAAGAGTATATCTGATCAGAACAGAAAGCAAAGTGTAAGAATGCTACAAAGAAGGGAAAAATGAAAGACAGGATGAAAATTTTTCTCTTAAAAATTTTCCAGCTTTATTTCTAATTTTTTTTAATGTTTATTTCTTTTTGAGACAGAGAGAGACAGAGCATGAATGGGGGAGGGTTAGAGAGAGAGGGAGACACAGAATCTGAAGCAGGCTCCAGGCTCTGAGCTGTCAGCACAGAGCCCGATGTGGGGCTGGAACTCAGGACCGTGAGATCATGACCTGAGCTGAAGTCAGACGCTTAACCGACTGAGCCACCCAGGCGCCCCATAAAATTTTTCCAGCTTTAAATAAGCCCTCCGATGACTTATCTTATTCCACCTACTTTACAACAATTATCTGCTAATGTGTAAGATACTGCTCAGCATTTGCAAATAACATCTAAAGCTTCAGTATTACCTGATGATGTGGGAATTACTCCCATTTTATGGGTGAGAAGACTGAGGCTCAGAGAGTATAAGTGAATTGTAACAGGTCATTCCAAAGTCCACGTGATCTTTTTTTTTTTTCTTTTTTTGAAGCTGTTTATAATAATATAATAGTTCTGAATTCAGAGACTGAAGGTCATCTGGCCAGAAGACAGGCTCAATTCAGAGTCTTTTTATATACATTTAATTTGGATTACTTTAAAAGATAAATTTTCATTTTGGCAGAATATTAGTCTCTGTAAATTCTGTATTTGTCAAGTGATATTGTAAAGTCATCTTTTAGATGGAAAGTTTTGATTACTGCAAACATAGTTACGTGTCATTGCCTATGTGCTCTGCTCCGGGCGGTGTTAATTGCTTTGTGCAGATTATGTCATCTAATTCTCACAACCATTATGAGGTAGAGACACCATTGTGCCCTTTTTAGATTTGAAGAAATTGAAACTTGGGAGGTTCTGCAGCTACCTGCTGTTGTGCGTAGTGGAGAGCTAAGAGGATTTCATGCTTGCAAACTAATGCAGGAACCCTAAGATCCGGGCTATCTGCATATGTCAGAATGCTGTCGTGTGCAATCTTTGGCATTGCTGGAACTCTTCCCCAAGCTTAGACCTCAGTAGTAAGAATAGGACAAAGGGGAGGAGAGTGACTGAGAACTGCATTAAATATATAGCATCTTTGAAGACATTTGTCATTTGTAACTCATCACATTTAGCCATCAACATATATCTTTAAAAAAAATTTTTTTTTTAAATTTTTAACATGTATTTATTTTTGAGAGATAGAGAGAGACAGAGTATGAGCAGGGGAGGGGCAGAGAGAGACACACACACAGAATTCGAAGCAGGCTCCAGGCTCTGAGCTGTCAGCGGAGAGCCCAACGCGGGGCTCGAACTCACAAACTGCGAGATCATGACCTGAGCTGAAGTCGGACACTCAATCGACAGAGCCACCCAAGCCCCAACATATATCTTTTTAAAGAAGGATTTAAAAAAAAAAATCCTCAAAACAAGTAGAAGAGAAAGTTA
This sequence comes from Herpailurus yagouaroundi, assembly GCF_014898765.1. Lineage (NCBI taxonomy): Eukaryota > Metazoa > Chordata > Mammalia > Carnivora > Felidae > Herpailurus > Herpailurus yagouaroundi. The sequence goes on from NW_024412376.1 coordinate 109,526,677, forward strand.
TCTTCCTTTTTTATTGCTTAATCGTTTGATTACTTACACATCCCAACTTTTCAATATGTAAATTTTTTTTTTTTAATTTTTTTTTCAACGTTTATTTATTTTTGGGACAGAGAGAGACAGAGCATGAACGGGGGAGGGGCAGAGAGAGAGGGAGACACAGAATCGGAAACAGGCTCCAGGCTCTGAGCCATCAGCCCAGAGCCTGACGCGGGGCTCAAACTCACGGACCGCGAGATCGTGACCTGGCTGAAGTCGGACGCTTAACCGACTGCGCCACCCAGGTGCCCCTCAATATGTAAATTTTAAAGCGGTTTTAAGATTATCCATTTTAGGGGCAGCCTGGGTGGCTCAGTCCGTTGAGCAGTGCAGAGCCTGCTTGCGATTCTCTCTCTCCCTCTCTGTCCTTCTCCTGCTCATACTGTCTCTGTCTCTCTGTAAATAAATAAATAAGCCTAAAACATTTTTTAAAAAGATTACCCATTCTATCAAAGGAATAAAATATATTGCTTTGATTAAATTTTCAGATAGAATCAGCAGTCTCTCCTGTAAAGGCCCTGAGTTAGACTTTGGCCCATTCCTTTTACTAATATGAATCACGTTGGTTGCTGGTTTCTACAGGGAAGGAAGTGGCACAGGTGTGCTTAAATTTGGTAGGAAGAAGATAAATAGCAATATGGAAGAGGGGAGGGCAGGGGACTCTAGGATTGTGTTGCTGGAGATTTGCTTACTCCCAAGTGCCTCGGCTTTATGGGGATTCTCTCTTTTATTTGTATCACTTTTATTTACCATTTTCAGGTCGAGTGAAGAAAAGAAATAAAGATAAAAATAGGTTTGATTCATGAGTCTTGTGATAGTAAAAGTATAGCTATCATTTGGCTTTGGGTTATAATCATTTATGTAACTCTTGAAAGGGGTTTAAAAATACATTTAAAAAAATGTGTGTAGTAATGAGACGTCTTTCCCTTGTCCCCATGTGTAAGGGGGTTGCCAGCTTGGAAGTTTGGTCAAATGCCCTCCTCTACATATAATTAAGTAATTTTTTTCCAATAATAAATTTAACAGTGGTTTTATATAACCACTCTTAGAGGTGCCATTTGATGAATGGTACAATTAGGAAAGACTAATAAGACTTGCAGAGTTAATTAATTTCTTGGTCTCCAAATTGGCTAGAGAAGAGTCCATGGTTCTGAATAGTTTCTGCATAATTTAATGTCTCAGGAAGACATACATATTAATTAGTGACAAACCATAAACTATTAGGAAGCTCAATTAAAAAACATAGTTTCTGTTGAGGTATCATATACATGCAGGATAGTGCATATGAGTGTACCCCTTGCTGATTCTTCATGAAACGAACAGTCCTGTGTAACTAGCTTCTGGAACAGTATTAGCATGGATGCCACCTTCTCAGCACTATCCTT
>NW_024412376.1:109528107-109557850 GCF_014898765.1 Herpailurus yagouaroundi
GACTTCTGACAGGATTGGTTAATTTTGCCAGTGTTTAAATGCTTTTTTTAAGTACAGTCACACAACATGTGCTTGAGAAAATGATGAAAATGTGCTTAATAATGCTTTAGCTCTCTAAAGTAGGAAGGCTTTTATTTAGGTAGAGAGAGGGCAGTTGTGATGGGGCAGGTTAGAATATGTATAGATATATGATTTAGATAGTGTGTTGACAGGCGATTGTTCTTTCCTTCTCCCTCTACCCAGTGGGAAAATGCCCTCTTTTTAAACTTTTTTAAAATATTGATTTATTTTTGAGAGTACGAGACAGCGAGTGGGGGAGGGGCAGAGAGAGGGAGACAGAGGAACCGATGAGGGCTCTGTCCTCGAACTCACAAACTGTGAGATCGTGACCTGAGCCGAAATCAAGAGGTGGCAGCTTAACCAACTGAGCCACCCAGGCGCCCCCTAAAATGCCCTCTTGATATGTGGGAAAGTATGATTCACCCTAGAGAAAACGGGTAAATAGGTTTTGATCTCTGACCTACTTCTCTGCTCCTTTGTCAACCAGAGAGGAACAATTTACCTACCTATCTACACCCATACACACATGCACTCATACATGTATCTATATATATATACATACACCCATACATGCATATACATGCATACAGGTACATGTGTGAATATGTATGCACTGTGTAAATGTGTGTGATTCATGAGGTCATTAACATACTTCTGTGGCATGTTAGGGAGCGCTTTCATTCTGACTCAGAATATGGCCTTGGTGGGATGCCTAAGGTAATTGTGGGCAGCTGGCTGGCTGGCCTGATTGGGTAAGGAGCCTTGCTCTGTGACACATGTGGCTTAGGAAATAATTATGGCTTTGTAGAAATTGGAGAATCTGCAAAAGAATTCTCTGAGTCCTTTGTTTCATAAGCTGCCACTTAGATATTGCCTGAATATCATTAGAGGAAAAATCATTGTGAGGCTTTGGTGTTGCGCTGAGTTCCCTTGCTTACCCCCCTCTCTTGGAATCAGGGCATATCTATCTTTCTCTGCCCTATTTCTGTTTCCCAGTTTCAAATTCCATTCCATTTCATTCTTAACAAAATAAAGTTGCTAATCTTGTCCTCTCAAATATCCAGTTTATTGAGAGATATTTTTTCATCATTTGCAGGTATTTATTTGGTTTTCAAGGTTTAGTGTGAGTCACTTCACCTAGTCCTTGGCTCGTAGTGGGCATTTCTACTAGTGTAGATCTCATGAGAGCAAACAGTTTGTCTTGATGATTGCTATATCCCCAGTGTATAAAATTAGGCTTGGTGCCCTGTGGGTCCTCAAATACTTGTTATTCAATGCATAGATCTGGTGAGCAGGGCATTATATTGGGATTCACCTGTGTTCTAAATTTTCTTAAGTGCTCTTGTTCTGTGCCCCTCTCCAGGTTTAATTGGTTCTCAAGAAAATGCTGATGGTCATAATGGCTATCCAATTAATTATTCAATGTTATCAAGACTCCTTGTAACTTCTCATTGCACTCCACAAAGCTCAGGGACCTGGGTTTATTGGTCTCTCGTCTGTTCGTTAAGATTTGCCAAATTGAACTGAATCACGTACAGGTTTGGAATGCCCACTAACTTTGCACTAATGTCTACTTGAGATCATTTGCCTTGTTCCAGGCATCAGGGGAAATAAGATAACCTAAGCTTAAAATCGATGAACCCAGTGTGCCAGCAGCAATACTAAAAAGTGTGACTTAAAGGGATTTAAAGGGATCTTTTGTAAAATTTAGAATAGCTACCCATTTAGCCATTGTTCTTTCTTGTAACTAAAGATTGTGCACTTGACTTTATTGATTTAGCTTCCACCCCTCCACTAAGCATCAAAATGGGTAATAGTAAATGTTTTAAGCTTTGTAGATGAAGAGGTTATGAAGTGTAGCATGTTAATTTAGTACCTGCAAATTATTATTGCTGTTTAGCTGAAATACTTCTTCCCCTTACTTTCACTGTTTTTTCTTGCCATTGTACCAAATAATCACAATATTGCTCAGAAATATTAAGAAATCCCCATGGTCACTTCTGCTTCCAGGATGATTATCTCTAAGCATTCTTTGCTTGCGGGGAGCCAACCCAGATTACCTTGGAAATCCATTAGGGACGATGCCAAATTGCCTGGTAAAATCATGAGTGATTTCAATATGAAGAGTTTGGTTACGCTACTTGGATTGAATATAGTAACAGTGATGACTTAGGTGGAACACTAATGCCAGAATTTTGGGAAGCTTCTTTTTCATGTTGCTGCCATAGATATCAGCTTTTACTCCTAAACTGTGCTGCTGCTATTGTTACAAATTGTTTAATTATTCTTTTTTTTTTTTTAATTTTTTTTTCAACGTTTATTTATTTGGGACAGAGAGAGTCAGAGCATGAACGGGGGAGGGGCAGAGAGAGAGAGAGAGAGACACAGAATCGGAAACAGGCTCCAGGCTCCGAGCCATCAGCCCAGAGCCTGACGCGGGGCTCGAACTCACGGACCGCGAGATCGTGACCTGGCTGAAGTCGGACGCTTAACCGACTGCGCCACCCAGGCGCCCCTAATTATTCTTTTTAATTAGTTTTCTTTCTGAACATAGATGTTTTACATGTGCCCATTATAACTGTCTTTTTTAATTTTTGACAATCATCTTAAATACCAATTTAGCATGTTCTTACCCAGTCATCATTTATTTATTTTTTTACTTGTTTATTTATTTTTGAGAGGCAGAGAGAGACAGAGCACGAGACAGGGGAGGGGCAGAGAGAGAGGGAGACAGAATCGGAAGCAGGCTCCAAGCTGTCAGCACAGAGCCGGAGGCGGGACTTGAGCTCACAAATTGTGAGATCATGACCTGACCCGAAGTCAGATGCTTAACTGACTGAGCCACCCAGGCACCCGTTACCCAGTCATCATTTAATACACATGTTGTATAGGTTATTTTTGTATACTTGTTTTTGTTTTGTTTGGTATTTTAGTGAAAATTTCCACATCACTACAAAATCCTTATGAACATCATTTTAATCTCATTATCCTAATAAACCTTAATTTATGTACTTATTAATACCTATTTTCTCATAATGAATGTTGCCACACAGCTTGCTTTTCAAATGACTACTTTAGGAGAAAGCTCTAGAAGCTGCTGGCTGAGTAAAATCAAATTAACATGATATGTGTTGGCAGATGGCTTTTGAAGTTTGTAGGACCTGAACTCTTACTGGTAGTATAGGGAAACATTGATTTTTTAAAATGTCCATTTTAAATTAGTTTTGGGTCTGCTCTTCTTAAATCTGAATGTAATTTTTAAATATTTGGTTATGCCATCTCTTGAAAAATGCAATGAATTATTTTTCTAGTTATCAAGTACCCTGGTTCATGGTTTAAGAGCACTGATAAAAATGTTTTGTAAATTTTATTAGTACTATGACAGGATTCATCTACCTCATAGAATTTGAGAGCTGTATATTCTTTTGAATGGTTAGTAAAGCATGGGAAGAGTTTCCTAGTTTAGGAATCTTTGTTCCCACATGTAATTTATCCATCATAATTTTCCCAATATGTTTATATGATTTTGCTGACTAACTGTAAATCCTTAGGAGAGATTTTGTGGTAATGTCAGTTTCTTGTTTATAAAAATGATTGCCACAAATTTAGCATGATGAATCTTTATGGAATTTAGAATAAATTGTGAACAGCATGAAACAGTCTATCTTGTTTTTGAAGTGACTGGTAAACCAAAAATAACATTTAGGAAACTTGTAGGAAGTAACAGGATTAAATACATGAATCTTCAAATACTGGGATCTTAGATGTTAAATCCCATTTCCTACAAATTTTCTTCATATTTAGTACTTATATTTTTATATATGTATGCATACAAATTAAAAAGAATGATTGAAGTCATTATTCATATGAGTTTGAGTTCTCTTTCTTAAGGAATGTAAAGTCCATTCCTTAATCTAAAACATAACCAGCATATCCAGGAGAGGACCTATTAGTATTCATTGCCTTGCTTCTATCAAATGGTCAGGGGCACAGACTCTGTTCACTCTGGTTTAAAAGCCTGATTCTACTACTTTCTAGCTGATGACTTTAACTTCTCAAGGCATCACTTTCTTCTACATAACATAGGCATATTACCACTACTTACTTCATAGAATTATAAAGGATTCATAAAATGCTGGCACGTGGTAAGCAAGTTAGAACAATAGCTATTATTAGTACTATATCTTAGTCTTGTGCTTTTTAAAACACTTTTGCTCAGTGAGAGCCACCTCTTTCTAACCCATACATTTTTGATAGGTCTGCCTACCACCATGAATTTCCAGGAACCTTAATTTACTGTGTCAAGGACTTGTAAACTCTCCAACCACTCAACTCACCATGTGACAGCTCTTTGAGAGTTCTATTTTCATGTATTATCTTAATGTTGGTAACTCAATATAGTGTTGCTTAATTCGTTGGAATATGGCAGTGGAGGGAGGAGTTGGGTAAGGAATGAATGGTACAAAAACAGTTATTCCATATGGATTCTGTACCAACTATATTTCATGTATGCAAGACACAATTCTTTCTTCTTTTCACCTTGTTTGTTAAAAGTCCTTTTCATTTCATTGAGAGAAAGTTCCTATATTAATCATGACTCCTTTGGATGGAAATAACAGGAACCCAGTTGACACTGGTTAAGGAACACAAAATTGATCAGGTAATCAAAGTCAGGTAGAGCTGAACTGAGGGCTCAAATAATGTCAGAAATCCCTCCCTTTCCTCCCTCTACTCTTCTTTCTTTCTCATTTTCCTGCTTTGGCTTTATTTCTTTATCAGGATATGATTGGTGGTGCCTCAGGTTGTGGCAAAGACTGTCACTAGCATCTCTGAGCTGTCATTGTACCTTTTACCCCAGTAAGCAGAGCACTTTTTTTTTTTTTAATGATTATTTATTTTTTGAGAGACAGAGACAGAGCATGAGTGGGGGAGGAGCAGAGAGGGAGGGAGACACAGAATCTGAAGCAGGCTCCAGGCTCTGAGCTGTCAGCACAGAGCTGACGCAGGGCTTGAACTCACAGACTGTGAGATCATAACCCGAACTGAAGTTGGACACTTAACTGACTGAGCCACCCAGGCGTCCCACAGAACACTTGTTTTTTGACAGCTTCAGCAAAAATTCCTGGAGGGGCTTTTATTGGCTACTTGGCTTTGAATGATTCTCTATGGTCAGGGGATGCAGTGCCCTGATTGGCCTGAATTGGGACATTTTACTCTTGACTTATAGGGACTGAGAGTGGAATGTGGGTTGGTTACCTGAGGGAATACTGGGTTGTAGTATTAACTGATGTTATTATCACTGTGACCATCACCATCTAGCTAGAAAAAGGAGGATGGATGCCAAGGAGAACACATGTAAGGGCCTCCCAGCACAGTGTATGGGATCTGATGGCTGTGGTAGGTAGAATAATGTTCCCCCCTCCCCACCACAATAGGTCTACATCTGAATCCCTGGACCTATGAATATGTTATGTTACATGGCAAGAGGAATTCAGTTTGCAGATAAAATTAAAGTTGCTAATCAATTGGCCTTTATTTATTTATTTATTTATTTATTTATTTATTTATTTTTTAATGCTTATTTATATTTAAATATTTTGAGAGTGAGAGAGAGAGCGCAAGCAAGCATGTGGGCAGGGGAGGGGCAGAGAGAGAGGAAAGAGAGAATCCCAAGAAGCCTCCATGCTGTCACCACAGAGCTGGATGTGGGCTGGATCTCATGAACCAGGAGATCATGACCTAAGCCCAAAATCAAGAGTCAGATTCTTGACTGACTGATCCACCCAGGTGCTCCGGTTGGCCTTTAAATAGGGAGACTATGCTGGATTATTGGGGGGTGTCCAGAGAAGTGGAAGAGGGAGACCATAGAGACAAAAGTAGAGAGATGGCAGCAAAAGACAGACTTGGTCTGATGTTTCTGGCTTTGAAGATGAAGGAAGGGAACCATACGCCAGGGAATGCAGGTGACCTCTGGAAGCTGGAAAAAGTCAAGGGAACAGATTATTCCCAGTGGTTCTTGAAGAAATGCAGCCCTGTGAACACCCATGTGACCTATTGCAGACTCCTGACCTCCAGAACTGTAGGAGAACTGTAGATAACTGTAGGATAACTCCTGACCTCCAGAACTGTGTTTCAAGTGGCCGAGTTTGTGGCAGTTTGTTACAACAGCAATAGGAAGCTACTAGAGTGGCCCAGTGGACTGTCCCAGTTTCTCATACCTTTGTCATACTGTGAGCCAGACGACTTTAGATTTGGAAAATATAATCACCACAAGGAAGCTTCAGGGAAAACCTTTAAAATGCTATTCATGTTTCTTATCTGTCATATTTTCCTAAGCTTTTGGCCCTGGGGACAAATGCTCATTTTCCTGGCTTTAAATTCTAGGCTTAATATTAGTCTTTCAAGGTATTATCTATCAAAAAATTGTGAGACGTATGAGAAATATTAATGTATAGAATGTCTAATACAGCTCTTGAGTCTGTGAAACTTCCAGTGATGATAAATATAACCGGTAGACGTCCTTCTTTAAAGCTAAGATCAGAATGTTAACATTTTGGCATTGGGGCCTCACATTAAAAAAAACACAAAAACCAAAAGACTCCTCTATTTGTTATTCTGTTATTGATTATTTGATCCTTTTAACATGTAGCAAACAAAGAAAATACTTGGACATTTTTCTTTAAAACATTTTTTTTCACTTTTTTTTTTTTTTCTTCAAAGATCTTCTCTTACCTGGTGTCATGTTCTGGAACACCAAAGAATGTGCTGTTCTTTCCTAAGTGACTCTCTTGAGCATAAACATTGTGCAATTGCAACAAATATTTATGAAAAAGCCAGATTTTTTAAAAAATGAGGAGAATTTTTAAGTTCACAACTATTTGTTCTTTCTTAATGAGTAAAAAAAAAAAAAGCAAGCTTTTTTTTTTTCTCCCCTCCAATAGCTTGATGAAAAATGTTTGACTGTGAAAGTAGGTTTGCAACAAAAATAAAAGACTTCAAAGAGTTTCTCTGGCTTGCGGTGATAAGAGCCTAGAGGAGATGAAGTGAGGAAAAGAATTTGGCTGTGTTCAGAAGTTTAGCATGTGTCACATGTTGCCTTTGAATGAAGATGGGTCCCCTTCTCTGTTTGTGTTTACAGCAGTTGGGAAGCCCTTCAGTGTGTGGTGCCCTCTTTAACGTACACTCATCACCCTGCTCACATCTTTTCTGGAGCAGCTGGCTCCTGTCATTTCTGATGAAAGTCATTCTCCTACCTGCAGCTCAGGATTTGGAAATGTTGTTGTTGGAGCTGCTTCTTTAGCAGATCTTGAAAATGCTTATTCGATTTCATTCTTTTGGCCAGATTGTTGCATACTGAAAGTTTATACCTGAAAAAGGAAATTGCCTGTGTGAACTGTCTCTTTATAGTAATCAACCAGTTCTTGGGAGAGAATCTCAGCATCTGGGTAGGGTAATAGAGTATGGGTTCTTACAGCTTGCCTGAACTTCAGGCCCTGGGTTGACATGGAGCTTGGAGATTACTTCTAACCGTATCAGAAACACCAGACTGGGGCGGGAATAGAGGTGGGTGAGGCCTGAGGGGTACTGGCAGGTGGAAAGAATGTTCAGTTCACTTCCAACTTCCATAGCTCTAGCTAGATGGTGATGGTCACAGTGATAATAACATCAGTTAATTTTTCATCTATTAAAATCTTAATAGCTGGTATAAGCCTTTTATGTGCCTTACCACCTTATTTGAGCCCAGTTATTACTCTCATTTGACAACCTGTCAGCCTTAATTTTCATAATTTGCTTGCAGATGGCAAAATGTGCATCAGCTTGAAATGAGAATTCAAACACAGTGCTTTCCGACTCCAGACCTTTAGTACTCAACCATCATACCCTCCCTGCTCCCTTCCTTGCTTGGGAACTCAAACCACATTGCATCAACCACAAGTACTCCAATATTTTGTGTACCAGTTGTAGCTTGGGCTTAATTAGATTAGCTAAAGATTGCTGTGATATGGGCGAGCTTTGTACTGTAGTCACTTGAGGGTTTGTAATGTTGATTGTGCTACTGAATGCTTTTGTTCTCTTACTGTTCTATAGTGTGGTCTTTGAAATGTGCTAGGGGCCTTTAGTAATCTCTAGGAGATGTTTGGGTATCATTCCACAACACATAGACAGATACCAAGCTGCCTGTCCTCAGTTGTGAGCTTCTGTGACTGAATACATGAAGGTGTTAAGATGATCCCAGATCACAGGCACAATGGCATACAGTGAAAGCACTCCCTCTCAATCTACCTTCCCAAAAATAGCCATTGATTTTTTTTTTTTTTTTTCCTCCAAAGACTGTTGTATGCTGGGGACATTTAAGCATAGTTAAGATGCCACACCTGTGCCCCAGGGAACTTAAAATCTCTGAAAGGACATGACATAAGCATATAACTTTTCACCCATAGAGATTTTTGTAACTTTTATCCAGACAAAGCATGACAATGAGATCTAAGACACTTAGACCGTCAGTCTGTACTCTGGACAAGATAGCAGGGAAGGTTTCCTGGGAGAGATGGGCCTTGAGATAGGCCCTGTGGGCCAGGTTGGATTTGTATAGATAGAAAGCCGCAGTCCTTTCCCTGGGGGCCAACAGTTGAGTAGGACTTTAAAGGCAGGCATGATTAAGTTGGGGTATAGTGAGCTCATTAGAATATTTCAATAGGCTAATACGGGAGATGATATTGCAAAGAAGTTAGGGACAGAGCGCGGAGGGCCTTCAATGACACTTCAGTTTTGATTTGGGTTCTGTTACCCCGTCTTCAAGTTTCAGCTTCTTATTTTGTGAAGTGAGAGGATTTCATTAGTAGAGGTCTTTACGGCAATTTTCATGTCTAATATGGAAAAAAGCCATCAATTTTCTGAATCTGTTTTATCCTGATGTAATGATGGGCATTGAAACTATTGAGAGAGAACAACATAGCAATATTAATACCTAATGTTGACTGAGCCAGTCTGGATTAGGCCATTTAATTGAAAAACAATTTTTTTATTTTTTATTTATTTATTTATTTATTTATTTTTTTTTTTCAACGTTTATTTATTTTTGGGACAGAGAGAGACAGAGCATGAACGGGGGAGGGGCAGAGAGAGAGGGAGACACAGAATCGGAAACAGGCTCCAGGCTCTGAGCCATCAGCCCAGAGCCCGACGCGGGGCTCGAACTCACGGACCGCGAGATTGTGACCTGGCTGAAGTCGGACGCTTAACCGACTGCGCCACCCAGGCGCCCCTGAAAAACAATTTTTTTAAATGTTTATTTATTTTTGATAGAGACAGAACACAAGCAGGGGAGGGGCAGAGAGAGGGAGACACAGAATCTGAAGCAGGCTCCAGGCTCTTTGTCAGCACCAAAGCCTGACGGGGGCTTGAATTCAGGACCCATGAGATCATCACCTGAGTTGAAGTCAGCCTCTTAACCCATTGAGCCACCCTAGGCGCCCCTAGGCCATTTAATTTTGATGAATCTATGAATGGGATGCTGTTATCCTCATTTTACAGATGAGCACTGACATGAAAGTCTTAAGTGACCAAAATCACAAAGGTAGTAAGTAGTAGAATTTAAGCTTTTTAAATGTGGGGCTTTAAAATAGTTTTCCTGGCAGTAATTGAGACAGTATTTTGGTACAATTGATATAATATTTGGTAGTGAGAAATTATGTCCGGGACTTTGGATATGGTACCTTGTTGGTTTGCAGTGTATAGCAAGGAGGACTTAAAGTGATTGGAAGAGATGGGATTAGTTTGAGAGCAATTTCTAAGAAGAAATCATGAGGACTAGAATGATATTAAATGGGGCTGGAGGTAGGGGGGGAGTTGAAATAAAGTCAGTGTTCTAGCCTAGGGGTTTCCGAGACTCAGCACATCATGAACAGAAACAGTGACATCAGGAAGGCAAGCTGAGTATTTAGGTGAAAATGAGAAATTTGGCTTAGATATTTTAGGGGTGCAGAGAGGGGACAACACATTATTCTAGACAGAGAACTGATATGTTTAAGTTTCAGTTTGAGGGAAGTGCCTCTTTTTTTTTTTAACCTATATTTACTATTTGCCCATTATGTGCAAATACTTGGCTGAAACACAGACACGTGTTAAAAGTGTCCAAAGTCTCAGAAATGATAAAAATTTTGAAACGATTAGAAAATTCTAATGTGGTTGACATTAAAATAGAAAGTCTGATCAGTTAAAAGGTCTTCAGGCATATGAAACACAGATTGCCTCCTCAAATACTTTGTAAGTTATGTTTAATATTTGCACGTGTGTACAGACTATACAACTATCACACACACACACACACACACACACACACACACACACACGCACACACACACACACGCATACACACCCCAGAATGTGTCTTTTTCATTCAGCACAAAGAGGAAGAAGGCATCAGGTTAAACTCTCAAATGAGGAATTTAGAGAATTAATTTTCTGACAAGAAGAATTGTTAGTGTTACGATTAGTCATCCAGTGAAGACGTGACAACACTTTTTCTTAAAGGTAGTTAGAGTTTCTGAGGAGATCCCGAATGTAAACATACCCCTCTTACTGGCTTGAGGGAACAGGTTAGAAATAGCAAATACAAAGATATAGTAAAAATATCTTTTGCAAATAAGGCTGGGGGAACAGGGGGCTCTCACTTTGATAGGAAGTGTGCTCCCTGGGTGGGGTGTGTCAGACCCCCTGGGCTAGGGTAGGGCTCACCCCTGCTGAGGTGGAAGACAATGTGTCTCCTGTCAGGATCCTTACCCAGAAGAAGAACGAGGAGGGAGTCTCTGAGCTTTGCAAACTTCTTATTTTCCGAGACCTATCAATCATATACATCACTCTTCTTCATGAGGCAGGAAGTGGGGTGGGGGAGTTGGGGTGAGGGGGTGGGGTAGGGGCGTGGGTGGGGAGAAGGGTGAGGCAAGGGATGGAGAGGCCCAGAAGAGTCAGAGAATGATCTCTCTTCACAGAGAACAGGAGCAGGTTAAAGGCATTCCACCTCTAACTTAAAAAAAAAAAAATCAATCTACTTGAGATGCCTTTATTGTAAGAAAGAGGCAAAGATGAGATGATTTTCAAGGTCTTTATTTTTTTTTCCTTTTTTTTTTGACCTGAAGAGATATTCTGTGAATATCTAAAGGGATTGCAGAGTAGGACTGATTTCCTGCTGCTTGCTTCTAAGTCTGAAGGTCTCTGTGTCTGCACTCCAGGAGGTCGGTTTTAATGGTTAGATCTACTTTTTGGTCCTTAGTAGGTTAAATATAAGACCTAGATACTATGAAATGTTTGATTTACTGGTCAGCAAGAGTTGTGAGAAATAGATACAACGTGTGCAAGCAAAATTCTGGCTACAGAAGTATATGACAACTTGTGTAGTTGGCTGTCTTTGCTTGGTGGTAAATTACTATTTGGGGAAAAGATGAAAGATGGTACATTCTAATTTTAGGTACACCCTCAGGCTCAAACTTGGCTCTCATTCATTCATTCACAGGTATTTATTGAGTGACCTCAGGCTCTGTTTTAGGCACTGGAGAGCAATAGTAAAGAGAACAGGTAAAAATCTGTACCCTCCTGAAGCTTATATGTTAGTGGGAGAAACAATGAATAAGTAAACATGAAAACAAGTATAGGATGTCAGATACTGACAAGTTTTGTGAAGAAAAGTAAAATGGCTAAGGGGATAGACAGGACACACCTTACTGAGAGGGCCACATTAAAGCAAAAACCTGAAGGAACGGACAGGTGAGTCATTCAGGTCACCTCGGGAGGAGATCCCAGGGGAAAGTAAGCACAGTGAGTAACCTTGAGATGTGAGAATTCTCAGTGTCAGGCTGTGGGACAGAGTAAAACCCATTTTACTTTGGGCTGGATTTTGAGAAGAGTGCCTTGTCTTGCCACTTCAATGACTCTAGCTCTATTTTGAGGATAATTTATAAAGGGGAGGAGGAGTGGAAGCAAGGAGAACAGGTATGCGGCACATTCAGAACTGAGACCACTGGCTTGGACTGGGGTGGTAGCAGGGGTGGTGGTGAGCTATGGTCAGTGTTTGGAGATATCTTGAAGGCTGAGTCATTAGAATTTGTTGAAAGATTTGTTTTGTGAGGTGATAAGAGCTAAGGATAGTTTAGTCAAGTTTTTGTTCTGAGTAGCTGGGAGGATAGAGTTGCCAATTATTGATTTGGGAGGAGAGACATAGGAAGTTTACTTTTGGAAATATTAAGTTGAGATGCTTAGGGAATGTCTACATGGAGAGGATCCATAGGCAATGGAGTTGACAACAGAGGGGCCCATGGATGAAGCCGGAGCTGGAGATGAAGGATTGTGAAGGCACCCTCAAACCCATGGGATGGGATGAATTCACCATGCACGGGAGGGTAGATGCAGAAGAGAGGATCCATGGACCAGGTCCTGCAGCACTGTGGTGTTAAGCCAGTCATGGAGGATGGAGGGGAGACCACTGAGGAAAGAGGAGAGCCAGAAGATGTCCTGGAAGCTAAAGAAAGAACATACTTCAAGAAGGAAAGAGAGATGAGCTGGGTCAGAATCTGCTGATACGGCAAGTAAGGAGATAGAGTCTTGGCCATTGGTTTCAGCAAGATGGGGTCGCTAGTGACCTCTAGAGCCTAATTGGGTCAGGCTTAAGGAAGAGCAGGAATGGGAAGACAGGACTTGGAGACATCTGTTGTAGTCAGTCATTTCAAGTGTTTTGCTATGAAGGGTAGTGAAGTGATGGGGTATCAGCTAGAGAGGACTGTGGCGTCAAGAGGGTTTTTATTAAAGATGGGAGATAGGATAGCAGCTTACTAGTTTGATGGTGGGAATGATCTAGTGAAGTGGGGAAACTGATGAGGAAAGAAGAGAGGACAGTTGCAGAAATTGTTTTTGCAAAGGCCAGAGGGACTAGGATATGGTGCACAACTGGAGGATTTGCTCCTGGGTAAGATCACAGACAGCTCATCCACAGCACCTGGAGGGAGGTGGACCATGTGTGTTAGACACCAGGTGGTTGGGGAAGGTTCACTGCATCTGAGTGCTGCTTGGGTACCTAGTGACCACAGTGTGGCTTTATAGTGGCTCTGCCCATTTGTGCTTGTAGAATTTATGGCCCACGAAAACCTTTACATACCTATTGCTGTGGCCCTTAGCCATCTCTGCTGACAGTTGTATAGTTTCACATTTTAAAATTGCACATGGGCAATATTTTAATGCTTAGCCGACTTACATTTAACAGTAGCTAATATGTATTGCATCTTCTGCATAATCGCATAATCTCATTTAAACCTCTTTCTAAGTCTGTGAAGTTGGAACTATTACTAGCCTCCAGGTAACAAACACCTGAGGACCCTGAGCCTAAGAGAAAGCAAAGTTCTTTGTTTTGACTTAACTTGCTTCCCGACAGTGTGGTTCCTTCCTTAACCATAGGCTGTGCTGCTTTGTGGAAGTATTTGGACCTATGAAGTGTGTCATTTCTAATTATAGTAAATTGACACTGGATGTAATTTAATTTGCTTGTGTAATTATAATCTGAGATTAAAATACTTTTGATAGCTCTGAGCTTTCCTCACCCCCCGCCCCCTTTTTTCTCCCAAAGACGGAGGATTTGAGAGCCTTTTACAGAAATGTTTGAAGCTACGCTGGAGGAAAAATTGGTTGGCTGGCTGCGAGTAGACAAGACGTTGTCATTCGTGTGGTGGGTTTCCTTTATAAGTCAGATCTTAAATTAGAAATCAGCAGCAAGATGTTCCATCTATTCTGAAGTGAGTAAGAGCACAGGAGCATGGTCTTCAGTCAGAATGATCATAATTGAAATTTTCCTTCGGCTTCTTGCTTGCTACGTGTCAAGCCTTCCGGGCTTGCTTTCTCATTTGTAACCCAGGGATAATAACATCTACCTACTGTGATTGTTGTGAGAATGAGGGATGGGAGAGTCTTGAGCATAAAGCTCAGTGCCCAGTATTTATCCTGCCAATGAAGGCAGGTAGCCTGGTAGCTCCTTTGTCAGTTCTGCCAGCTACTGTCCAGGGGGATGGTGGCCTGAGGGTTTACTGAGTGCATCTTTTCCCTTGGTTACCTTACTTCCCAACTGGAGGATTACCCATGGCAGGTTTAATTTCAGCAGTGTGTCTTATGTATGCATGTTTGGAATGATTTGTCACTTAGCATCAGAGAAGACAAGGCTCTAAAGAAATAGGCCGTCTTTATTTTGAATAAAAATGCAGAGCATACTGTCTGACACTGGAAAAATGGAACTGTCCCAGAGAGTCTGGGATGCATGGTTTGCCGTAAGCCTGCGGCTCTGTGTGTCCTCGTGGGTGTGGAGGAGTCTCCTTGAATTCTCCCTAAATTTTCTAGTGGTCCGGTCACTTAATCCAGGCATCAGTATATTGTCTAGACTTTGGTTGTGTGAATTCCCTTCAGTGGAGATGGGAAATCTCCTTCCCTTGAAAGAGTAAACACATGGTTAGAGAACGAGTTATAACTGGGATTACTTGTGCAGCCAGACACCCCTGGGCCTTGGGTAGTTTGTCTTGTGAGTTGGAGTGTCGCAGCACAGACAAAGCAAAGGCTCTCTGGTGACCTGCATCACTAACTTAATACATGTTAAACAGATCCTACCGACAGGAGACCCTGGCATGTACAAAATCTTGTATTAGATGACATTGGAATTAGCAAGCTGAATGGGGAAGTTTCTCGTCCTTAAGGAATTGAAACTTAAATTTGGGACAGGCTTTGTCAGTCCCCATCCAAGAGCCTGATTCATCGCTTACTGTGGAAACTGTCCCCTCCATCACTCTGCTCCTGTGATGCTTGAGTCTATTCCATAAAATTTAGAGTTCTTTCTATAAACCAGAAGTGACAAAAGTATTCCCCATGGATTTGGCTGTAAGAGAGGCCACATCTTTGGGTCTGTGCTTACGCTGATGCCTCGTGCAAGTCTTCGGCTGTGATAGAGCCTACGAAACAGGGATCGTGTGCTGTCGCTGCCAGTATTGGAGTCGGCCTTCACTTTACTCTGTGATATGACAGTCCTCACTCCTCTGCCTAGTAAATATTTACAGCAGGGTCATTTGATCTGTGCACTTGATAAAGAAGGATATTTTGTTTAAATACATTGGTCACTATAAATGGCATAATGATAACAAACATGCACTCAAAGAATTTCCAAGTTGCAAAATACCTTCATTTGTCTTCTGGTATTTTATACATTGTTTGAAGTATTTCAAATGCAGGAAAACAATGAAAATATTCTGTAAGGATACTTTCAGATCATAGGTTGTAGGTTCAGTTATGAGGCATTACACTTTCATTTATTGGATGACATACACGCAATTCCTCTAGGAGAGAAGTATTTGTGGATCATACCATTTTTTTCAGGGTACTTTTACACACTGCAAGACTGGTCTTAGGCTAGAATCATGAAGGTGGGGAGCTTTTTAACTTCTGTTATCTGATTTTGCTTGCCTTCTTTTCTCGAAAATCTTTGTCCTCCTCATTTTCTCTTCCAGTATCCATGGTCTTTTGCTTCAGAATCATTTCTAGTAAGGGATAAGTGGTTTATTCAGTGTGCTATCTTTCTCAAGGATGTTTTCATTTTAGCAGACATAACACATTTGGCTAAACTAGGACAATTAATTGTGAAATTAAGCTTAATATGTAGGTGGTCACTTATGCTGTAAGTAAGGTAGGCCCCAAATACACATCCATATTAAAATGAGTATTGGAGCACCTGGGTGGCTCAGTCAGTTAAACCTCCGACTTCAGCTCAGGTCATGATCTCACAGTTCGTGAATTCAAGCCCCGCATCAGGCTGTATGCTGACAGCTCAGAGCCTGGATCTTGCTTTGGATTCTGAGTCTCCCTCTCACTCTATCCCTCCCCCGCTAGTGCTCTGTCTCTCTCTCTTTCTCTCAAAAATAAATAAGCGTTAAAAAAATTAAAAAACAAAAACAAAAACAAAAAACAAGTATCTGTCCCACATAAGGAATATGGTGCAAAATGACAATGCCATTTGCTCTTAACTAACCCGCATCTCCGTATTCAATTTATAGATTATGATTTCTACTTTTTTTACCCATTCTTCTCATTTTCTAAAAATGTTCTGTGATTTATGGAGCACAACTCAAATGTAGCAGAATGAGTGTATGGGCTTTGGATATAACTTGGATTCATATCTGTGCTTCACAGTTGCTTGACCTTGGACACATACTTCCTGAATCTCAGTTTCCTCACCTGTGAAGTGTGATTGTTAGGGTTGTTATGATGGAAAAAATATGTGTAAACGACAGCACCATAAACTACAGTGTATAAAGTATAGGCCTATGGTAAATGCAACATAAGGTTGCTATTTTAATCAGTAATACTTCTAGGAGTCTTAAAGGGAAAAAATAAAACAATCAAAAAATTTCCTCTACATTTAATAACAAGTTTGTTAAACATTTGTAGCAGGTGTCAGTTGTGCCTGTAATAAATTAATTGGGAGCATGTCTTGATTATAAGCAAGCCAGATATAGTTTATGGAAACTTATTATATCCTCAAACATGTAATGTGATATGAATATTCACATTGTAATACATTTTTTAAAATAAAATGATTCATTGAACACAGAGTTACAGAAATATATTTGAGAAATGATTTAAGTTCCCAAAATTTCATACTTAGGAGATGGTTCGGGAACATATATATTTTGCAAGTTGAGGTACAGTCTTGTGAGGTGGGCACTTTATGCCTATGTTTTGTCCTCCTGTGTTCTCTTGTTGCACAGGCTTCTACAATTCTATTTTTCACCCTACAGATTTACCAAAATTAAAGAGACAGAGAGAGTATGAGCTGGTGACTCCAGTCAGCACAGATTTTGAAGGACACTATCTCTCCCATATTCTTTCTGCAAATCACAAAAAGAGGTCAACGAGGGACGTGTCTTCCAACTCTGAGCAATTGTTCTTTAACATCACAGCATTTGGAAGAGACTTTCATCTGCGACTAAAGCGCAACACTCAGCTGGTAGCTCCTGGGGCTGTTGTGGAATGGCATGAGACCTCTCTGGTGCCTGGGAATATAACCAACCCCAATAATGATCATCAAGCAGGAAATTCTTCAGAAAGAATCTGGAAAACAGAGCCTTTGCAGACTAACTGTGCTTATGTTGGTGACATCATGGACATTCCAGGAACCTCTGTTGCCATTAGCAACTGTGATGGTCTGGTAAGACTTATTCCCTTTTGTGCGTGTGTGTTTGCAGGTGTTAGGGAGTGCAGCATGGTTTCAGGGTGGCTTAGTAGGTAGAGGTAGAAAGGAAGTCTTATTGTTATATTTTAAGTTCAGGAAGAAGCATTAGAAAGCATCTTACTGTCAAAGATGTGTACGTTGGCTTAATTTTGACATGAAGACAACATTATTCCAAGAAACAAAAGATAACCTGTTTTTATGGTTTTTTTTTTTTTTTTTTTTTGCTTATATTTTCACTTGTGTTACTTTTGGGAATTTTATTTCCTTATTTCTTTCAAAGCATTATGAAAATTTTCTAAAGAAATGTAGATTCCTCCAAAATGATAGTATTTCACTTCTTATGTGGAAACTTTGGATATCTTCTTAAAGAAAGTATTTTGAATGCATTCTTTCACTTCCCCACAGAATGCTAAAATGGGAAATGAGCAGATACTTTGTCAGAATTTGTTCAAATAGCATTACTTTACAAACATGAGATGTAGTTCTTTCTGCATTGCGGCTTTGAATCAGTTTTTTCTTTATTTTCAACTAAAATACCCATATATTACCCTTCAGTTTTGTTGTTGAGGCCAGTAGTAACTGACCCTTCTTTACATACCCCACAGATGTGAAATATTTTTATTTGTTTTGTATCTCCAGATGCCATTTGAAAAGTGTGTCAGTGTTTATGCCTCTTCCATCCACAGTTGACTCCAAGTCTTTGTTCAAAAAAGCAACCATTTTTCTATCTATGGTGGCCAGGCTGCTGTTTCTTGGGAGTTCAGAGCTATTCCCTTTGTTTTGTCACTCTTCTGGGAGTTCTCAAAATATTCCTTATGTTCCTGCTTGTGATTATTCTACCTTGGCTGGTCTTGCAACAATACCATTAATTTTTTGCTATTGTTGTTTGTTCTATGCATAGGCCCAACCCAGAGGAGTTATGATACATATGTTTTATCAAATGCTAGTCAGGTCATTGTTTTAGGCTTTTTTTCTACAGTCTTGTACTGCCTCCTGATGTTCTGTAGGCTTTTAAAAGCCCACACAGAAAACTGAATAGAACAGGTCCATGTTTTCAAGTTGGATTCCATTAGGTTAGGATCTATATATATATATGCTCACATTTGGTGCTAGGTGGTATTCTGGGGTCTGAAGGCATAAGGAATCTCTCAAATTCTTCTCATTCTACACAAAGGTTGAATAGATGGGAATTATGAAGTCACTGACTGGGAAATAAAGAAATACTTTCTAGAGGACTAAGTTTAAAGTAATTCATTGAGAGAGCTTGATTCAGTACTACTAAGATATAAAAGAAAATAAATTATATAAAAGGTACTGTTTTATAATACTTGTAAGTAAAATATATTGAGTGTAAAACTTAATTCAGTGTTATTTTTTAGTTTTCTAGCATAAAAAAGTGTGTACTTTTTATTTTCCTAGTTAAGATTTGAGATGTGGGATATTAGCTTGAAAATCAGTTTAAGGAAGGTAAAAAGGCAAAGAAAGCATTTTTAAACCTGACCGAGAAATCAGTATTTTTCTTACTGTACAAGTCAAATGATCTAATCACAGAGACAGAATCTGGGGCAATAACACATTGTTATAAGGAAGAGGAAAATATAGAGTAGGAATGAATGTTAATTATTAGGAATCTTTAATTTCTCACTTTTAAGATACAGTGTAAACATGTATACATGGATGTTGAGTGCGTGTCTGTACTACATTGCAAGTATTCATTTGTTCCATTATTTGACCCATCAGTTAATTAATTAAATAATGTTTGTGGGAGCCAGTAATGGACTGAGTGCTATTCTAGGCACTGTGAAATGGTGAAAGGAATAATGGTTACCATCCTACAGCTCAAAGACGTCAAATTTGCCATAGAATTTAAGTGTCAAAATATTTGGCATATGTATGTAGAGTAGCGTCGTGTTTAACTTGAAAAATTGTAGTTAAGGGAAATATCTTCTGGAGAGAGTTTATGGATAGGACAGAGTTTTGAGCCAGAGATAAGTGGCTCAGACCTTCAGCTTGATCCAGGAAAAGGGTGGGTCTGGCCTGCAGAGAAGGCAGTGCTGACGATGTGGGTATGTGACATGAGGCCTTTTCTAGAGTTTCCAGCTCAGAGTAGCCATGTGCCAGGAGGAGGAGTGAAGATGAGGGCAGGAAGAGCAGTGAGCAGGGTCACGGAGAGCACATCACCAGACTGGTGGGATAACACCAGGACCACTTTGTTGAGCTGGGGACAAATTCAAAGAATTGCAGGATTGCATTGGATGGGATAAGCCCTTAGCTGAGATGAAGTAGGAAGTTTAATTGAAGGGAATGTAAATAAACTTGGCTGATTCCTGAGCCCATTTTCCCCTTTAACTGGCAAGGAAGGGATTTAAGCTTGACATTTCTTGACCTTAGAAAGGGAAGCTGGGATACTGAGATAACATAGATGCCTGAGGATTAACCTGATGGGCTATGAAGCCATTGCCCTGGGAGGCTCTGACTTTTTAAAAGTATTTTTTTTAAAGTTTATTATTTTCAGAGAGAGACAGAGTGTGTGGGGGGGAGGGGAAGAGAGAGAGGGAGACAGAATCCAAAGCGGGTTCCAGGCTCTGAGCTGACAGCACAGAGCCCAACATGGGGCTTGAACCCACGAACTGTGAGATCATGACCTGAGCCAAAGTCAGACGCTTAACTGACTGAGCCACCCAGGTACCCCTGGGAGGCTCTGATTATAATCGACCAATGGATAAATCCCAGCCCAGCAAGTATATAGTTAAGTCTCTACTGAAGCTCTACCTGGACTAGAAGTGTAATCCTTTTGGTTATGTTGATTTTAGATGGCATTCCAGTGATCTGATTTTCTACATGTGTCCTTTCAAGCTGTTGCCTATAAGAAACAGCCATAGGTATTTATTTTTCACTAAGATTGGGGGCTCTATAGCAAGGCCTTCTGAGTGAAACGCCTTACATCTCTTTTCTCTTATGTAACCTGTGGCATGCTATGTGAGTTTGAAATGGGCCTCACTCTCAGAATTAGTTTGTAGTAAAGAATGCTTTAATTTAATTTAAAAACCAATGGTCCTCAAAGTGTGTCTACAGACTCAGGCTTGTGAAAAGAGAAATACCAAAAGTGAGACTATATATATAGAAACTCTTATACCAATTTGACAATTATTGTATTTGCATTGGGCCTGATAATAAAATAAAAATGGGGCTTGTGTTTTGCGTTTTATCATTTAATTTTTCTAGTAATTAATTTTTGTTGTATTTTACAAAATAGTCCAAGACCAATTGGGAGAAAGAAAATGGTTTCTTCACCACAGATAGTTTACACAGCAAGCAATGACACTTAGGTGTTTTTACTCCTCTGGACATCAGATACTTGACTGAAATAGTAAGGTATAGTCTACCTATCCCAGGTAACTATATGAAATGATCACAGGAAAGGTACTTTAATATAGGTGTTATTTAAGAGGACAGAAAAATGCCTTGAGTGACATATCCAAAGCCAATGTCTAGAATTCGATCTAGACATAGATATGCATAGTAACTAATATATTACTCTCTGGGTTTCTGAAATCAGCATCAGAGTCTTCTGCAGAAAGGAATTGACACTGGTTCTTACCCAGTGTGGCCAAGAATAATATCTGTTCCTGACTAGTGTGACCTTTTCCTGTTCTTTGCAAGATGATCAGTTATGAGTGACTACTGATTCTTTACCATTTACAGCTTTTTCCTGCTCTAGTCTATCCTACTTATAGGTAAGACCTATTGAGATGTTTAGTCATTGAATTGCCCCTGCTTTCTGATAGCATTCAATAGAGAACAAAGCCCCGCTTCTCTAGACTTCCCCCTAATTACCCAACGGAAGCCCGAGTCCTGCTAATAGGTTCTTTCTAACGCTCTCTTACTGAAATGCTCGTGGTTCCCTCTGGTGTGCATTCTCCCTCCATGCAACATGTAGTAAACCCAGCTTGTCCACTACAGATGTGCTGCTGGTGGTCTTTGGCTAGAGGGTGTTGACGTGCTTTACCTCTCTGCTTCTACATTTCTGAAATTTCACACACTTCTTAGTGGGAAGACACTTCTGGCTGAGAATCTCAGCTGAAAATAGATTTCTTTATTCCACAGAGCCCTGGCATTTATTCTGTAACACCATTAAATCTCCCCTGTGAGCAGTGGCAGCTCACAATCATATTTTGTGGTCTATAAATGTGCCAAAATAAAGGGTTGTTTGGTTAGTAGGCTTTATTTCATGTATTTCATAACATAAGGAAACTGAATTTCTCTAGACTTGCTGGAACAATATTGCTATGTTAATTCCCCTGGATTATCATCAGAGGGAACTAGTTGGGAGTGGAAGAGCTGACTGGTAATGGTTTTCCTGGGTTATCCAGCTCAGTGATTTCCTTGTGGGCTGGGCTTATGATCAAGGGAGTCTATCTAGGACAGAAGTTTTCAGCATTTCAGAAGAACATTTGGAATTCTTCCTTCAAATGAAATCACTAGGGGTTATCTAAGAAAGTAATGGGTAAAACGGATAAGCTCAGGAAAGGCCTGGTTGAAACACAGTTGGGAGATACTCTCTCCTGGTGTCTCTTCTTCCTGACTCCTCCTCACTTCCGACCACTTGGAGGCTCCCTGAGATCTCGGACAGGGATCTTCACTCTTAGGGCAGAGGGTCTTGGAAGCTTGAGGTTAACACTTTGGAAACCACAAATGGTACCCCTTTCCTGAAATATCTGATAGTCACATCTGGTTAATAATGATGGCATTTTATCTTTTGTAGACTTGGGGAATGGCCAGATGAAGCCTTTGAGGACAATTGCAAACCATTAAGAAAATAGCCTTAAGATTTTCCTGCCTTAATGGGGCTCCTGGGTGGTTCAGTCGGTCAAGTGTCTGACTTCGGCTCAGGTCATGATCTCGTGCTTCGTGGCTCTGTGTTGACAGCTCAGAGCCTGGAGCATGCTTCGGACTCTGTGTCTCCTTCTCTCTCTGCCCCTCCTCTGCTCGTGCTCTGTCTCGCTCTCTCTCAAAAATAAATAAACATTAAAAAAATTAAACAAGAAAAGATTTTCCTGCCTTAAGACTTTTGCTTTGGGATTTGGTCCCCTCAAAAACATGTTCTTGCCAGGCCTATTTCAGTAAGTCTAGCTGCAGATGCACTTTTTAAAAAGTCTATCTAAAATGTATTATGAGCCAGTGTGCCTGGGATTAAGAATATTTGACCAGTGATTGTAAATGCAGCTCAATCTAATGAAACAAATGTTTGATACTAAAAACAGATACAAGTCTCTAGTTATTTATAGTGGATTTAGAAAAGAGCGTTTTTGAGGGCTGATCTTTAGATGCTGACATTTGAACATCTGCTTTTATGAGAAGAACCTGATGGCTGAAGGCCTGTCACCTCCCTGGGAACATGTCTATGAAAGGTGTCATTTTTTTTTTTTTTTTTGTTGGGACAGGGGGAGATCTGTATGTTTATGGTTTACATGCAGATTTCAGAGACCTGAGAAGGTTGCAGGAAAAAAGGACTGAAACCTTGTTTTATCCCCGGTCACCTACACCAGGCTGTTTGAGCAATACAAGACTAGATAAAGCTCAAAGCCCCCATACTAATTTCCAGAAACAGAAGGACAAAAGCAGCAGCTGACACTGGCCCCTTTCAAAATGAAGAATGGATGGACGTTCTCAAGTTCAATTAGTCTGGGAGAACCAGTACCCCGACAGGCCTCATTGCCTCTTTCCTGAGATTTGGTTAAGCTGTGATCCTTTGGGAGCTGACAGTACTTACTTACCTTAGTTGTGTGTCCCCGCTTATGCCAGGTGTGCATGGTTGGGTACATCTCCCACTCTGCCTCCTTTCTCAGATATATAGGCAGCCAGTGTGCATATCCGGGGGAAAGAGGCAAGGTTTGGCATCGTCCTTGATCATTTTCACATTTTGTATCTGATTTGCATAAGTCGAAAATCATACATATGTCAAGTCTTTCCTGATTTTTTTGGCTCCATTTCTCCTGTGTGATTTAGTTGATCTTCTACAAAGAATATCCAAGGACGCGGGCTTGGAATAAAGTAGGAAGTGGAAAAAAAAAAAAAACATCAGAAGTGTTTTTAAATTTAAAAAATATTTCTTTGTAATAGCTTTTTGTAGTTCATCTCCATTTTTATCTCAATTTTCTATATAAATTTCACCAGTTCAGTGCTGATTATTTGCTTTACATCATTTTGATTATGATTTGTTTTTACTTTATGCCTTTCACTTTGGTGTAGTAAATTTTTAAAAAATAAAATTTAAAGATGAGTTAAAAAATCGGGGGAAAATGTAAAGATACTGCTGCAAATCTGTCTGTGGACAGACGTGGACAAACAAAATAAAAGCAGCAGCAGAGGTACTTTTTCTTTCTGCTGTCAGCTTGGGAAGTAATGCTTCTTCTTGCCAGTGTCTTGACAACCATGACTTCATTAAAACTCTAATACAGATTTTTTGAAGATAGTCAAGACATGCCTTAAACCTGTGAAAATAGTGCTGACCACATCTGAAAGTACCTTCTGCTAGTAAATCACCATAAAACAAGAACAAAAGGACATCCTGGTGTTGATATGATGCCCTTGTGCATAATCATGTTTTGAGGTCAGAGCTCTTGCTAACTAAATCCAGCCTCAAAGTTTTCAACTTTGAAGAAACTGTGTTATTCTTTTGACTTAATCTTTGCTTCCAGGAATACTGATCCCAAGTTAAAGCATTTTGAAGCACTGGGGTATGTAAAGTGCTGTACCGATTGCTGTGGTAAATAGTGAGGGAAATCAGGCATAGCCTTTGTCTCCCGAGGGCTCTGGAAATAAGATGTGCAAAAGCAGAACCGAAGTACAAGGCAGAAAGTTTTATATGTTGTAAGACTAGACCAGATGAAATGTGAGAGCTTGGATGGTGGAACAATGATTTCTGCCTGGAAGCATGTTAGAAGGCTTCTTGGAGGAAGCAATATTTGTGAAACAAGAGAATTGGAAAGGTGAGCATTTATGTTACAGTGATCCCTGATGATGGTGGGGACGGGATGGGTAGGAGGAGGAGCCTCTGAGGAACATAGGGGTCTTGTTGGAGGTCCCCCTGTGATGGCCCTAAGAACAAAGGGGAAAAGGGGAAGTTGATTTCATGAACTTTGTAACATAAAACCAATACAGAGGAGGGCCAGTAGTAATCCAAATACAGGGCCAGACGATACAAAAGGGAGAAAGAAAAAGGAGCATACATCAGTGACTGTCATTGAGATTAGCAAGTTTGCATGGGTATTCAGGATGGAAGGTGGGCAAGATTCTCGTTCCTTAATTATGTTGCTTTTCTTCATAGAAAAGTCATGAAGTCATGAGGCCTTTTTGTGTGGAGTTTAGGGAGGTTTTTTTCTTAGTCACTTTTTTTCTAGAATTTGTTCCCTAAATTTTATCCCAGAGGGTTATGAAATTTGACTTTGAAAAATCTGACTTCTCAGATCTTCGTCCAGGTTCTTCAACTTTTCAAGTTTGATCAGTGATTGTGCCATTTAGGAAGCTTCCTGCTAAGACTATTATTTTTTCCATCTGAAATGTTTTCCTCACTTTCTTATTATATTTACTCTATGTTCATATCCTCTACTTCTTTTCATTCTCCAAGGAGTGTTCCTAATGTCATTTTAGTGGTATCAGCAAAACCTTGGATTGTGAGTAACTTGTCCTGCAAGTGTTCTGCAAGGCAAGCAAACATTTCTAATAAATTTTAACTTGATGATCGAGCAGTATCTTGCAATATGAGTAGTACCTGGTCCCGAATGTTACATGATCATAACGGAGCCAATGGTTCTTGAAATTCTCTTTGATATGCGAGTGCTTTGGAATACAAGCATGTTTCTGGAACAAATTATGCTCACAAACCGAGATTTAACTGTATTTGTTTACAATGCACTACTATAAAGATAGTAAAAAAAAATTGATGGGGTGATGGGTGGCTCAGTTGGTTAAGTTTCTGACTCTTGATTTTGGCTCAGGTCATGATCTCACAATTTGTGAGTTTGAGTCCCACATCGGGCTCCTTGCTGACAGAACGGATCCTGCCTGGGATTCTTTTTCTCCCGCTTGCTCTTTCCCTTCCTTGCTCGTGGGGGGGGGGGGGCGCCGCCCCTCAAAATAAATAAATAAACAACTTTTTTTAAAAAAAAGAAAGTAAAAAATTTGAGCATAAAGAGTAATTAGATCAGCTTGACTTAAGTCTCAAAAAAGAAAACAAAAATAACTGAATAGATGCATTATATTTGATATTAAATCTCATCTTGATTCATTTATAGTATTTGTACTCTGTAGCTATATATGTGTTTGTGTGTATATAGAAATATATATATGCACAGACACACACATATAAACACATATGCACACATCTTTATGGCAAGCCATAGAAAAGGGAGAGAAAATCAGTGTTTAATAAAATACTTTGATTTAAACACCAGTGACAGAATTTGATGTTAGGTCGTAGAGTTGGTGGCAGAGCTATATTGGCATGTGGGTCTAGTGGCAACAAAGCCCATGACAGTTCTATTACCCCAAGATACCTAAATGTGCCTCTCACAATGTGGGTTGTTGACAAAAATGAACAACTTGAATTGACTTGTATGTTTTTAACACTGCTGGAATAACAACAGTGTTAATCAGAAATACAATTGAAAAACGAGGTTGTAACCTATTGTTGTTAGTCTACAGCAGTGAAATTGCAAAAAATTTTGGGATAGAAAATCTATTGTACTTTTTATTCAGGTAGTCAGACTTTGGGAATTCTTTGTCTCTAAAACAAGGGACTTTGATCACCTGGTGTTTTTTTTTAATTATTTTCAAAAGAGTTGATTAATTTTTAAGCAATACCAGACTACCCTAATGTATCAACACATTATCATTAGTCTTAGTGTGGTTTGTGTGTCCTTTGATAAACAAGTTCAAATCTTCCATAATTGTAATACATTTCTGAAAATTCTAGTTTATTGATTAAAGAAAAAGGGATATATAAGTGCACTGAGGTCTAACTTCAGAGTTAGTAATGTTAAAAAAAAAAAAAAGGACATTATATATAGCCTGATATGTTTTGAAAAGCATTATCTAGATTGTTATAGCCTACTTTTATAAAATGCTTACAAGGTGTTCGGTTTGGAGTTTTGTAGTGAAATCGATAAACACCAATGAAGAGGAACCCCAGCTAAGCTATTTAGAGTTATGATACTATGAAACAGTTCAGTTTGGAAAAATGTAACTACTATTGGTGACAGATGTCAACACGTGTGAAATGGTTGAGGGAAACGGCTCATGGCAAGAGTGGGCATGGCGTCAGGGTAGAATCAGACAGACTTAACTCCAGTTCCCGTTCCGCCACCTACCAGCCTGTGACCTTACACAAGTGATTTAACTTTTTGGAGGTGTCTTTCCTTCAGTAAAGTGGACGTCACGTCAAGGCTTTTCCAAGACTGTTAGGGCATCTTTCACACAGCCTTGTGCTTAGGAAATTGAAGATTATTACTGTCGTCCTTTTCCTTCTTTAATCAATTTAAAATTATTTGTCCTTGATGTTTTGTGATTTCATAATATTAGTAATGGTTTTAGTTCGCAAAATAAATACTGCAGGTGGCCAAGTCAGCCTGTGACCTAATTTCTGGAAAATTCCATCTTCTCTGAAGTGAATACCTTGGTGAAAATCCTGTAACGTTCACATCACCTTCTCCACCTGAAGCAGGGCTCCTTTATTATCAGCTCTTGAGAGATACTCTAACTTTTGCCCTCCTGAAGACATCTAAGGATGGGAAACTCACTACTCTCCGTCTTACTTATATGTAGCTCTGCCAGATAGAGGAAGTCCTTTCTTAGGTTCTACTTAGAAATATGAGGTAAAGACACCTTGTTCCACTTACTAGGTTTTTCAGAGTTGAGAAAGATGTAGTAAGCATCCATGATTGGCTTCCTGTTGTTATTGTTATTGTAATACTTTTGTTTTATGCAGATGACCACTCAGCTGTTTCAGTGTACCTACCATGCAGGAAACTGCTTCAGGAAAATTTCCCTTTAGTCACGTGATATAGCCCATACTCCGGCTAGAATGGAATTAACCAGGCATAAGTCATAATTTTAACATTCCTCTCATGCTTTTTGTTTTGGGAAAATATTTATATTATGAACCTCAGAGTGATACATTTTTTAGGATAGTGATAAAGAGGTCTATGGCATTAGGCGATATAAGACTGTTGTTCAGAGCCTTGCCAATCTTGTTCATTTCTTATCTGTTTTATTAGGTGATGGTGGTCAATATGCTTTCTTAATATCAATTTTTTTTCCAGTCCAGAGTATTCCTTAAAACAAAACAAAACACAGCAAAGTATATGCATTTTCTACAACTCTGTGAGGCAGTTGAGGGGAATGGAGATAAAGGTGGCATGATGGGTCTCTAGCTCCAACTATCAGAAAATTCATTTTGAAAATTCATCAGCGTAAGTGGCATTATCAAAATAGACTTTTGGGGTCCTGGTGAATTTTTGATCAGCTGATTTTAACTCCAGTTTAAAACGTAATAGATTTCTTGAAGGCCTACTTCTGTCTGGTGATGTCCCTAAAAGTGAAAGATTGTTATAGGTTGAGAAGACTGTGCTATTAGATGCTGGGGTGTCATATGAACATAGTGGGACCCGGTCTGAGCACTTGAAGCCCAAGAGAAAACGAACAACAGCACTTAGTGAGAGATTCTGCAAATGTTAGCAACCCAGACCCAGTGGGAAAAGTTTCATTTAGCATTATCTGTGAAACAGGATGCTTTTAACATAGTGATTAGAATCTTGGGCTAATACTTCCTTTAAGCTTGTGGGATACTTGATCTTGCTTTAGAGGGTGCCAATATTTTCTGCTTTCCTGCCTGGTTTTATACACTCCTTTATTTTTCATACCTGTCTCCGAGGATGGTCTTAACTGGCTGCTAGGACAAGAAAACAGACCAGAAAGAATGATGTGGATTCAGATATAATTAAGTCACTATAAGATCTCCGTCTCTGTTTGGTCAGCCACATGTCATTGTTACCTTATACTTCAACTGTGGCACCAAACCTAGACTCGTAAGATTCTGAACCATATTGGTCCTAGACTTGAACTATTGATCTAAAATTTGGGGGGAGGCCTCTTTTTATGTGCTATGCTTGGAAAAATTTTAGAAACATACGCCTCTATGAGAATGTTTTAAAATTAGGACTATATATATGGAACTACATTGTTTCTCCTTCCCGTACTTAAAAACTAGGGGTTTGAATTAGATCGGTGATTCTTTTTCTTCCAACTGTTGGACCTTATGTTTTGAAATGGTATGTAAACCAGAAAACTGTTTATTAAGTAATGAATCATTTTCCCTATGTGTTAATAATAAAAACATACAAAATTGGCTGGTCAGAATTGCCAACAAGTACAACTTACTTTCCGTGTGATCTTCGGTGATCTTTCTGATAAAAAGATAGTCATTCTTAGAACCTATAGCATTTTGTTCAGCTTTGTAACACAGTGATAGTCATTCCCAGATTTTTGTTACTGCCTCCACTGGTTCCTACAGACTCAGGGACCTAAAATTAGGGAATTATTGACCATGAACTTCCGAGATTCATTTTAGGACTGATGTTCTATGACTCTATAACTAAGTTTGTTGTGGACAGTGCATTCCAGGCCAAGGAAGAAATCAAAGCATCCTACTTGACCATTATCGTTAACAATGGTCTGGGGTAGAAACTGCATATATAAGTGTTACTTTTCCAAATGTTGAGATATGGTTGCTTTATTCTAATGCTTTTCCTATTTATTTTTTAAAATTTATATTTAATCCATTATGACTAAGTCCTGTGTTCTTGAAGGCTCCAAAGACTTCAACTATCACAACCCAAGCTATTATAGTTTTGGGAGATGTTTTCCCTTGACTTCCAATAAAATGTGGAAATAACTAGTGTAAAGAGAAATATGTATATTCATAGATACGTACATACATACACATACATCTACATATACATGTGTATATGTGTGTGTGTATCGAGAGAAATATAGTTATGTTTTTATAAAATATTAAGAGCAAAAGGGACTCTCCCTTGGATATGCTGTTAGGGAAGTACCTACAAAGTTTCTTCAACACAGGAAGGTGGTACCAGCTCTGTTGATGTCTTTCCCTGGAAGAGCTCTTCATGTGTTGCAAATGTGGAATATGCACCTCAAGTTGAGAATCCTTATTCTCCCCAAGGGGCCTCAAACCTCAGTGGGCACCGGCATCTGCTGGACAGCTTTGTTAAGACATGGATTGCTTGGTACTACCTCAGCTTCTGATTTAGCAGGTCTGTGGAGGGGTCCAAAAGTTTGCATTTCTTTTTTGTTAATGTTTGTTTTTATTTGTGTGTGTGTGTGTGTGTGTGTGTGTGTGTGTGTGTGTGTGTG
>NW_024412376.1:109557950-109615161 GCF_014898765.1 Herpailurus yagouaroundi
TTTTTTTTTTTTTTTTTTTTTTTTTTTTTTTTTTTTTTTGGTCTGTAGTACTACCTTGGCCCTAGCCCACTACCCAGTCATAATCCCAGCCAAGTTGACTCAGCATAGGTCAGTCCCAGGTTGGATTAACTGTGCATAGCTACAACTTCCTCTCTTGGTCCCCTTGTCTGGAGGCTACATGTTCTTTGGAAGCACCAGTGAGTGCCATCCCCAGGCCATGTTCTGGTAGAGTATAGAAACTATCTGAATATGGACAAGCCACCTGAATATGTCTGATCCTTGGGTTCCTTCTCTGATTCATGGAAAGATTTCCTGATGGTAAGTGGAACTTTGAAGTGGATGCTCATAAACTATTTAGTAGCCAGTAAGAAGAAGTGCTTGTGAGGTTCTAAAGCCACTTTGCCTTCAAGAACTGGTGGTGGGGCTATGAGTCAACACAGAGGCCTTAAGATCTTCAGTTGTCCTGTGTTTTGACAGTCCGGAGCCATCTCTCTCCTTAAATTCCATGAGTCAACCTTGCACTGTGTGCATACACCAGTTACACCAGCTCTGTGCTTTAGCCACACTCTTCTGTATCTACACTCTGAACTTTGATGGTCCCATCTGATTTTATGGCTTCAGATGTCATCTATACAATGATGACTCCACGTGTTGGCCCTTTCCTCTGAGCTCCAGACTTGTCTGTGTAAATTGCTGCCTACCCAGCATCCCCAGCTGGATGTCTAAAAGCCATCTCAGATTTAAAAGGGCCGAAGATCCACCCCTAACAGCCATGACTACGTGATTTTCTCCATAAAGTCTGGGTAACTATTTCTTAGTCCAAAAACTGTAGTCCACCAAAAATGCTAGATTCCTCATCCCTCTCATCGGATCCATAGTCTTAAGATTTTTCTGTAAAACATGTTCTGAATCTACTTCTTAAATCAAAGTGCTACAACTTTGGTCCAAAACTCTGTCGTATCTTCCCTGGATAGTATACTGAACTCCTAACTGGTATTTTTGTTCTGTTTTGCCCCTCTTCATCCTCCACATAGGAGTTGAAGTGAACTTTCTAAATTTGATGAACTTTGTTTGAAAGCCTTTAGCGGGCATGGGAATCTCATGGAGGACTTGTCAAAACACAGATTTCCTGGTGCCACCTGGGGTTTCTGACTCAGCAGGTCTGCATAGGAGCCTGACAGTTTGCTTCCCTAACAAGCTCCCAGGTGACACTACATTTTGGGAAGCAGTGTTCTATAAAATCTAATCTTAGCATACTTCTCTGATACTATTCCCTTGTTCACTGTATTTCAGCCACACTGGTCTTCCTTTTGTCAATCCTATAGTCCAAAGTTTCCCTTTCTCTAGTCTTTTGGAAATGCTGCTTTTTTTTCCTACTCAGAATATTCTGTAAATAGAGGTTCCTACTCACCATTTTGAGTTAACTAAAATTCCATTTCCTCAAAAAGGATTTTCCTGGCCATTTGCTAAAATAGCAACCCTAGTCACTCTACACTATACTAGTGTTTTTAATCTTATTTGTATCCCTTATTGGCATCTCAAATTTATCTTGAATTAGTTTTATAAATTTATTGTTGGGAGAGCATAGCTTTTTGTACTGAGGATGAGAACTCTTTCCTCTGGATCTTTAACTATGCTTGGCACACAGTATGTGCTCAAAAATCAGTATTAATAGACTGTAGAGTATAAACATTAGAATGGGGAATTGAGTACCACTTTTGAAAGGTGAATTATAGATCTCTCTTTAATGTGTTTAGAATTCCCTTTTTGTAACTTTCACAAGTGAAGCTAGTGCTATGAACTTCAAAGTTTAAGGTTCCTAAGATTTCATATAAATCAACTGTATCCTTCTGAATAGTATTTTAGTGCTGTGGTTTTCATAACTTTTTTTTTTCTTCTCATATTTTCTCTCCCCTTCTTTCCCATAGAAGTAGTGATGGGGCAACATCATCTTGACCCAAACCCATACTTAAATTCATAATAGAGGTATAGTGTGTCTCTTAAATTACTTTACTCTTGTTAAGCAACAGAAATAGATACAAATCAGCATGGCAACTTATTGCTTAAAAAAAGATATAATTTTTAAAAAGGCATTATGAAAATATTATCCTTTGGATAAATTCCTTGGAAGAAAACAAAATATCCTTTACTGACTTTCCAGTCAAGGTTGTTACTATAGCAACCTATAGTTCTCCTTTCTGAGGGCTGGTCACACATAAATTGTTTAATGCCTTTTTCCCCTCTGCTGAACTAGAAACTCCATGAGAATTGGAACTGTGTCTGTAATGCTTACTCCTGGTATCCATATATATATATATATATATATATATATTCTTGATATATAGTAGGTGCACAATAAATATCTGATGAGTTTCTGAATGAATGAAGACACCGAATGTAAGTTCCATGGCTCTGTAATCTGCTTGCCGCCACCTTCCAGGTTTCATGAACCTTCATGGAAGAATGCTTCCTCTGTGTAGAATCCCTCTCCGGCCTTCCCCGTTGGTACCCAGAACTCTGCTTTGTAACTTTTTCATTTCTTTTTGTGGTTTCTCCTTGATGGAATGTTATAAAGATTCTCAAGCCAAGTACAAAAAGCCACACCTCTTTGGTTTCTTGGATAGCTTGACTTCTTCTAGGCAAGTGCTAGTTTTTCCAACTTTTGTGTCTCTTGGTAACTCCCAGGATTCTTTGTATTCCTGTGAGTGAATTCTCTCTCTGCTTCTTAGGAGAGAACAAATAGATTCATTAATACCTGGCTAACTCATTCATTCATTCAATAAGTATTTATCGAGTATCTATCATGTGCTGTATACTTTCAGTGCTAGGGATGCAACAATGAGCAGAAGCAGACATAGTATTTGCCCCCATGGAGTTTATCTTAGATAGAGTGGGAAATAGAGACATTACTTTTTAGTCACCCAACTGGGTAAATAAAGATATAAAGGACAGGGACATTGTTTTATGAAAAAGGCAACAAAGTCATCAGACCTAGGCTAGGGGTCAGGGAAAGTTTCCTGGAAATGATAGGTGAGCTGAATTTTAAAACATGAATAGGAATTCCCTAGATATGGCACCTTGTGAGCACATTTTATGAAGAGGACAAGGAGGCTATGGGGACAGATTATCGGAGTTGGTTGAGATAAAATTTATTTTCCAGAAGAAAACTAATCTGCCACAGTCCTCCTGAGCTACTATAGATGTTTTTATCCTAATACTAATACCAGTTAAGGTCTTTGAGCATGAACTCTGTGTGCCAGGCATAGATTTGTCTTTTACAGGAATTATCTTAATCCTGACAACAGTTCCTGTTTATGGCTTAGGAATCCAGAGAAGTGAGTGTCTTGTCTTTGTCTCATGGAAGACCTTGATACCTGCATTCAGAACCTGTGCCTTTGTTACCTAATCCTGGTTCTCAGTGGGTATTCCTAATATTTCTGGTAGCTCGGGTAACCTGAATTCAAACACAGACACATTTATGGATCTCTCATTATATATGTATTCCCTAGCTATCTACATATGTATACAAAGATGTATATGTGTATGTTTACATGAAATAGTCCATGTGGGTATTTAGGTGTGTGTATACATAATGTATGCACACACATAATTACATATACATATCATTAGTATATTTTGATGTTGAAAATTAGATATAAGGATTTGAAATCAAGCAACTTAATTGTGGAAAATTTGCTGGATGGGATAGATGACTACTAGTAATTAATAAATGGCACTGAGCTCTTTCATATCAAGTTTGGGGGCCTAACCACAGCAGGCGTGTGAATTCATTAGGACAAGTGAGAATCTGCTGTGTCTAGCCTTATCCTCTGCTGCTAAAGCAGCTCATCTCCATTCACAGTAGCTGCTTATAGCTTTAAATAGCATGCCCTGGACTCTCTCTGCCAACTCTTCCCAAGCCAGCCAGGGTTACTGTGAGGCCAGGGTTGCACGGACGACGCGGTCTGTGCGAGGCCAGGGAAGGGGTTAGTGAATTGGCCAGCTGCCTGGGCACTGGTGTAGGGAAGCCATGGCGCAGTGCAGCAATTTCCTGCTTGGGGTGAAGCCCTAGAAGGCTGGTGCTGCCTAATCCTGGATTCTTCTATTCTTTTGTGACAACTCACTGCCCCCCTCCTGTACCCCAAGTTTCTTTTAGGGGAGAATTTGATTTACACTATTCACAGGTACATGGGGATGATTTAGGGTCCTCCACCCTTCACTCCCAGCTCAGAGTCATTTTACTTGGAATTTATACTCTTAGAAAACTGAAATATCATACTTTCCAGGTATGAGTTTCTAGCATAGAGCGATCACATTAGCAACTGAGCATACTTACTCCTGATGGACACTGAAAGACTGGGAGAAAGCACAGATGTGTATGTGTGTGTGGGGGTACTATAAACATTAACTATGTCTCAGGGAGGGCTTGAAGGATCAAGCAATGCCCGGGAAAGTAGACCATCAGGAAGGAGATGAACTTAAGTCTGGTTTTGACCTAGCCCACTTCTCTTTCTTTGGAGGGTGAGGGCAAAAGAAAGTAAGCAAACTTATTCCCAAACTTGCTTAATTTAAGTGTCCCTTCTACTAAGGTGATTGAACTATTCCACACTAAAGTACAGCTGATAACTGGCTTCTTTTCTGATTATCCTAATTGTCTCAGTAGTTTTGCTTTATCTTTCAAGTTCAGGTGTCTCTCTAACAATTGGTGGAGTTTCAGGGAGAAATTTGAGGACGGGGGGTGGGTGGTGGAGCCCTTCTTAGTGGAAGGGACATCTGGTCGCTGCTTACTTCTGGGTCTTTGATCTATGTGGTTATATAGGGCTTGTCTGTCATAGAGTACCCTTCCTAAATGAAGTGGGATCTCTCAAAGGAGAAGCATTTACTCTCACTAAATGGGATGGGGGCCTAGGACTGTCTCTGAACAGGTGCCCTTCCCAGGGTGGCCCACCCTGGAGCTGTGAGCATGCAGACCAGGGGAACATAAAGTCGCGTGTGTCTTCTCAGAGTGGTAGTCAGAGTGCTACTGGTCCCTTGGCTGTCGTAGAGTCATTCCTGCTGTTTTATAGGTGAGGGAAAAGATGCCTGGAGAACTTGGGTGATGAAATCAGCGTCACACGTTTCTGATTAGCAGCAGAGAAAGAGCTGGAATCCAGGTTGCACAATTCCTGTCTCCAGTGTTGTCCCTACCTACCACCTGGTTATGAATCCAGAGCACATCTGAGAGGTCTTAGGGCAGCTTCCCTTTCCTTCCAGTTCTATTTTTTCCCTTCTCCTCAGCCGACTCAAATGCTTGGTTTGGCAATATAAAACTATTGTCCATTTCTGTATTTTATTCAAGCTGGCTGCCCTGTGTCTCGTTCTCATGAAGCATAATACCAGTTATGTACTTCAGAAAATGCATATCACATGAACAAGACACGTTTTGTTTATTAACAATGAAGAGAGCATACTGGTTAAGTGCAGAGACTCTGGAGTTAACAGTATAACTTCACTACTTGCTAGGCATGAAACTACTTTTAAGTCTCATTTTTTCATTAGTAAAATGGTGATAATAAATAATAACATAACTATAATAAAACCTGTTTCGTGGATTATTGTGAGCAGTAAAAAAATCCACGTAAGCACTTAGTACAGTGCCTAGGACATAAGTACTCAGTAAAGTTAATTATTATTACTCTTTTTAAATATGTTCAGTTTTTTTTTTTTAAGTTTATTTGTTTATTTTGACAGAGAGAGATACAGTGAGGCGGTGTGAGCAGGGGAGGAGCAGAGAGAGAGAATCCTAAGCAGGCTCTGCACGGTCAGTGCAGAGCCTGATGCGGGGCCCGATCTCATGAACCGTGAAATCATGACCTGAGCCAAAACCAAGAGTCTGATACTTAACTCACTGAGCCACCCAGCTGCCCCAATATGCTTAGTTTTTAAAGTTTTTTACTCATACATCATTGTCCTTGCCTCAACTTTAAAAATCAGAATGTTGTCAACATGTGCTTATTTAGAAAGAATCTAAGTGTTGTCACAAACAGAATAGCAGATCTGTGACAATTTTGAGGGTCAGGTGTGTATAGATGCCTGCACACTTCCTGCCTGTCCTCCTCCCTCCACATCCTTCTTCACTTTCTTTTTTTGTTGCAGTCTCTCCCTTTCTCTTTCTTTTGAAAAGACTTGAGCATATCATGTATTAGGGTCATGCCAGCTAAATCATTTAAGGAAAGATCTGAGCAAAAAGCATGGGAGGGAAGCTAAAAGGAATCTTTTCAAGTATATGAACTGAACAAGATTAAACACTTGGGAAATAAAGGTTGCTTTAAAGTTATTGGCAGTTGAAGCTTAAAAGGAAATGCATTAGGTTATACTGTTCTAGTTTCCTGATGATAGAAAACAAGATACATTAAATCTTGCAAATTATTATTTTCCAGTTAAGGCTAAATTCAAGTTACAACAATTGTAGGCACTACTTATGTAAATCAAACTTTGATCAATTACCTGTACTTGATAGACAACTCAATATTTGCATTTTGAAGTCACATTTTCATGTTATTGTTGTCTTTTAATATGGTCTTTTTTTAAATGTTTATTTATTTTTGAGAGAGAGAGCATAAGCAGGGAAGGGATAGAGAGAGAGAGGGAGACACAGAATCCGAAGCAGGTTCCAGGTTCTGAGCTGTCAGCACAGAGTCCGATGAGGGGCTTCAACACACAAACCATGTGATCATGACCTGAGCTAAAGTTGGGCACTTAACCGACTGAGCACCACCCCCCCCCCACAGGTGCCCAATACGGTCTTATTATAATTAGGTTATATATTAAAGATATTATTCAGATTATGCATGGAAATAACTTGGTGTCAAAATGAGTCACGTCTGAGTGAGCTCAATATTGATATTTTCACTAATTTTTTGAAATAACAGGGGCAATAAGGATGAGCCATGCAATTATTTTTAAAAAATTAAAAATTTTTCCTTATAAATTATCCATATTTAGTCTTAATTACAATTTAATGTAATGTGCAGAATTGCTTCACATGTTACCTTATACAAAGTAGCCAATAAATTTTCTTGTAGATTTCATTCTAATCTGAGAGTGACATTTGCATACAATTTTATTGTTTGGTTTAATTTGCCTTGGTAATACTGGAAAACAAAATGCTTGTAAAGTTTATAGGACAACATTGTCCTTTTGTAAAATGTTAATTGTGTAAATAGGTAAGAATTCTAGAAACTGTGCTTTTCAGGAAAAAGAGGAGTTATTACTCTGGACCTGCATTACCTTTATAAAGTCGTAAAGAAATTGCTTCGAAATTCACTGGAAGTAGAATTTTTTTTCTTTTGATTCATGTGCCAAATGTAGATTCAATTTACACTCTGCCTGCATTTTTCTTCTTTTCTCTTATTCTCTTATTTCTTCTTCTTTTATTTCTCTTCTCTTATTTTCTCTTTACACTAGACAGGCCGTTACTCTTTGCTGTATGAGAGATTATTGGGTAATAATGCCCAAGAGTCCTATAAAGTTAACAATTAGCTTATTAAATTTCAGGCATTATTCTCTCTTATTCACTTTGATAGAAGAGTCCTATCTGAAAATATAAGATACTATTATTTTCTGTATGGTGGGGTTATGGTTGGGATTTTATATTTTTAAGACTTAAAACAGTTCTGTTAAACAATTGCTAGTGTTGGGAAACTAGCTCACTTTCATATTTGCTCAGCCTTAGATATTTCTAATTCTTTTTTTTTTTAAGTTTGAAGCTAACGTTTTAACTTTTATAATGGTTTTAACCTTTTAAAAATGTTTTAACAGTTTTAACATTGTCAGAAATGAAGACTGTTCTTTTTTTGTTGGGTATGATTCACTTCTGTGCTAGTTTCCAAGAGAGCTGTTACACAAAGTGCAGTGATTGAACAGAACAGAACCTATGTGGGGGAGATGTAAAAGTTCAATTTGATAGGTATAATCATCCTGTATTTATTCTAAAGTTGGTAATGAGACTGGTCTAATTTCAGAGGATCACTGCTTTCTCACCACAGTATCTGATATGAATTATAGACTTTGTAGGTGGCTTGGATACCCTTTCTGGTTTGGGCCTCTGACTCTCAACTAACCTTAAGTGTTCTGTGAACATGTCCTCAACATGCAACCGTTCTATCATCTCATGAAATTATTCCTAAGACAAGGTAAGAGGTGCTGCTTAACCTGTTCTGAGAGAGAGATTTCATGGAAGTGATATGTAAGTTGAGGAGAAACTGACTGGATTAAGTTTTATATAGTTTATTTGCAGACTGGAACCAGGTGTTTAAAAGATCAGAAATTGTGGTGAATATTGAGGATGAAGTTTGGCCCACCACATCTATTCAGAAGGTCAATGGTGGGAGGAAAGATTTTCAGTCTGTTTTTCCAATTATGGGTTTGTGTGTAGGAGAAAGCGTGTACCATTTCCTGTTTGATGGTGAAATGCCCCTTCCTTGGGGTCTTCTTTGATTGTATTGGTTCCAGCAATTTAAGCTGCCATGTCACTGAAACTTCATTTTTATAAAGTCCCCAATGTATTTACTTCAAATTCTTGACTTATCTTTCCCTGTATGGTTAAGGGGACATTTAAAACTCTATTTTATTAAAAACAATTTTTAAAAAATGTTTATTTATTTTTGAGAGAGAGAACGAGAGAGAGAGCGTGAGCACAAGTGGGGGAGGGGCAGAGAGAGGGAGACACAGAATCTGAAGCAAGCTCCAGGTTCTGAGCTGTCAGCACAGAGCCTGAAGCGGGGCTTGAACCCACAAGCCGTGAGATCATGACCTGAGCTGGAGTCAGACGCTTAACTGACTGAGCCACCCAGGCACCCCCTAACGCTCTATTTTAGTGGGAAGTTTGAGAGCATCTTAGAAATCTAGATACCTATTCTGAGTTTGCTTCAGAGATCTAGGTAGAACAATGCTATAGTTAATTAGCCTAGGAACTTGTTGAGGTCATTTTCTTTGCTTACTGAAAGTATTCATTTCTTTGTGGTTACTATAACTTGAATTTTCTGGTAACTGTTCTTTATTATAGTAATAGAGGTAAATAATTAAAAGCTGTGAATAACTTCAATTGACATAGAGGAAATTATTGAGAAGGAGAATTTAGGTAGTGTACAGTATTTGGAATTCTTTTATATATAAGATATAGGTACTTTTGAGGATATTTCTTTGTAGATTTGTTTTGGAACAAGTATAAGTAAATCTAGCGTTTACAATGAGAATAATATAAACTAACATTTATTGAGTACTGATTACTTGCTAGATTCTCTGTTAAGTACTTTATATGTATTATGTTTAATAACAACCCTGTAGACTAGGTACCAAGTTCTCATTCCTACCTTTTAAAACTGATTTCAAAAGATACTTGCTATTGTAAGGTAGTTTGAATATTAGAAAACTAGGGAAAAGACGTTATGATCACTGTGTAGAACTAAGCTCAAATAGTTATAGGCCTGGATTACCTGGCATAAAGATTATAAATATTTGGATTAATTTTTTTAAAGTTTATTTATTTTGAGAGAGAGAGAGAGAGAGCGCACACATACTCACACAATTGGGGGTGGGGCAGAGAGTGAGGGGGAGAGAGAGAATCCCCAGCAGGCTCAGCACTGTCAACACAGAGCCCTATGGGGGGCCCAGACTCATGAACTGTCAGATCATGACCTGAGCCTAAGTCAAGAGTCAGATGCTTAACTGACTGAGCAGTTTTTAAATATTGTTAAAACTTAAACGTTGTTAAATAATCCTTAATTTGGAGTGATATTTTATTTTATTTTATTTTATTTTATTTTATTTCATTTCATTTTATTTTTAGAGCTGATCATGTATTAGAAACTAGGTGAAATGTTTGGGTGAGGATATGCGTTATTTAAACACGGATTTTTTGGAGTTCACTATAGAGCAAGGAATAGTGACTACACTTTGAGTGTGGGCAGAATGTGGGGCATAGCTGATAGACAGGTTGGGTGAGCCCAGGAAAAGCCTATTGCATAAAAATCTGATGAGCCTCCTGGGAAAGAGCTTACCCCTCAAGAAAGAGGAATCAAGCTATTCTGAGCTTGACTTGGTCTTGGGCTTTGAGAGACAGAACAGTTCTGAGGATAGAATAATAATGTTTGTTCTTCATTTTTTTTTTTTTTTAACTGTTCTAGCCCTCAGTGGATTTATGTCTGAGCCCCATGGAAATATAGGAAGGCATATAAATAAAAACTGCAGTAACAGAAGCCTTGTTCACAAGTGTATGGGAAACATGTTTGGAGTCTCTGAACAATACTTGTGACTTGTATGGGCCTAGGAATCCCATGTCAATAGATCCAGGAGTTAGTGACATCTAAGGTATTCCTGTTAATGAGACAATCCATGCCCATATATGGGTAAGGCCTGGTGACCTGGGAGTTATAGCAATGCACGTGGAAGGGAGATACGGAGAAAGAAAGGGAGAGGGGGAAGGGGAAAGAGGGAAGTGGGCATTCAGAGGACAGAATGATAAGAATGACTACTCCCACCTCCCATCCTAGGGGTCAAGGAAGACTCTAGGGAGGAGAGTCTTAAAGAATATTTAATGCAGAAGCATAGAGAGATAGGAAAGAGAGGGCATGCCAGTCTGAATGGAGGAAAATATAGAAGTAAAGACATGGACATGGCAAATATGGGGAAGGGGAGGAAGATAGGAAAACTTTAGTTGGCTTCATCATGGCACATACAAGGAGCTTCCGAATGGCAATAAACAAGAGGGTCCTGATTGGAATTCTATTCAAGAAGTAATTAAATAGGTTACATGGTGGGGAGTGAATCAGAAGTGATGAAGAAGTGGTGGAGAGTAGTTTGAAGGCTCATGCAATAGCCACAATGTAACAATACAATACAATACAATACAATACAATACAATACAATAATGGGTAGTATGATTAGCAACTAGGGAAGTAGCTATGGATATAGTGGAAAGGGAAAGATTGTTTAACATTATTGAGTAGAATTCCTATGATTTGGCAACTAATTTGGATGGAGAGGGAGGGGGAGAGTGTGGGTAGGGGGATCACACATAAGCTGAGAAGGCAGGGCTGGAGAATATGGAAAACAGAAGGACAGGAGAAGAAAAACGTTCGATAAATTCCCCTTCAGACACACTGAGTGCACACATCCTGTGCAGGTGGAGATGTTTTGCAGACAGCTGGGGGCAGGGGAACTTTGGAGAGAGTGTATGGCCAGGGGGAGGAATTGGGAAGCCTGGGGCATAAAGGAGGAAACTGAAGCTGGGACAGTGGATAGACTTGAGAATATTCAGATAGGAGAGCTGAAGCATAGAGCCTCAGAGAATACCTACTTTCTAAGTTGACTTTATTTTTTGTATTAGCAATTTTAGGTTCATAGAAAAACTAGGTGGAAGGTACAGAGATTCTCCAAGTACCCTCTGCCCCCACATATGCAGAGAATACCTATGTTTAGGGAGCAGGAAGAGTAGGAGCCAGAGGAGGAGACAGAAAGCAGTGGCTGAGCAAAGGAAACAGAATTTTGAGGGTAGAAATGTTTGTAGAAACTGAAGGATTTAAATTTAGGCTTAAGTTTAAATTGGTAAACAAAATTAAATTACATAGTACATTTTGTTTCAAGTGTTATTGTTAACTCAAATGATGCCAAAATAGTGTTCCTGGGAAGAAATTCTTATAGAATCCAGTCATGAGTAGCTACTAGTCATCATGACTCGAGTATTGGTACCGTGGAGTTCTGTTTGTTCATGGCCGAATCAGCTAGCTGATATTTCAGAGCTTCTCTCTAAAAAAATGTAAAATATTTCTCCTAACCCTTCTTTTTCTCAGCTACTAGAAAATCATTTAAATCTTCTTTGACTCATCTCCCCCAGGTTAAATATGACCATGCTCATTGTTTTCTACAGTTGCCTTGAAAGATATCTTAGAGAAGTAAAATGAAGATAACTTAGTTTTGCAGTCCATGAGTTATTGGTGGGAGACTTTGACTGCTAATCTGTTTCTGCCCTCCCACTCAGTCTGCTTATAGGCTTCTTCAGAACCATCACCAGGAATGAGTCATTGCTGAGACACAGAACAGAAGCTAACACTCAAAGTTCTTAGTAGTAGTGGTAGTAGTAGAGAGGAGACTTCAAGGGTAAGTGGAAGTATATTTATATTGAGGGACTTGCATATTTTACTTTCAAGAGTTATGTGTGTTTTATAACGTGCGTGTTTTTGTTTATTGCAGTGCACAGGTGTACTTTTTAACATCTGGCGAGTGATATTGTGCATTTCCATGTTATTGTGTTATTTGTGTATACTTTAAGCCAAAAGTCACATACTTGATGTGAAAGGGCATATATGACTTTCAAAAATTAGCATAAATACATGGGCATAAATATTTATATTACCCATGGAGATGGGCAATAAAGTATTTGACATGCTGGTCAAAAGAGACAGGGCATTTAAGTCTCTACTAGGCATTAATTAATAACAAGAGACATCAAGTCCTTAGGTAGAAAATAGGCAAAGTGCTTATAGAGAATTTCATTTTGGGATAGTAGGATAAATGCAGGAGTGGCTCTTGATTTTCTGACAATCTAAAAGGATTTTATGGAGCATGTGGTGGGATTTTGTAGTGGTTTAAATGTCCATTGGACACATGCAAAGATGTTAAACATCACTCATCAGGGAAAAACAAATCAAAACCACAATGAGATATCACCATGTACCTGCTGGAATGGCCAAAATTAACAACATAAGAAACAACAGGTATTGCGAGGATGTGGAGAAAGGGGAACACTCTTGCACTGTTGGTGGGAATGCAAACTGGTGCAGACACTCTGGAAAACAGTATGGAGGTTCCTCAAAACACTAAAAATAGAACTACCCTCCAATCCAGTGATTGCACTATCAGGTATTTACCCAAAGGATACAGAAATAGACCAATGTTTGTAGCAGCATTATCAACAATAGCCAAACCATGGAGAGATCCCAAATGTCCATTGAATGATGAATGGATAAAGAAGATGTAGACACACACGCGCGCACACACACACACACACACACACAAACAAACACAAACACACAAACACACACTCGAATATTACTCAGCCATCAAAAAGAATGAAATCTTGCCATTTGCAATGATGTGAATGGAGCTTAAATGTATTATGCTATGCGAAGTAAGTCAATCAGCGAAAGACAAATATATGATTTCACTCATGTGGGATTT
Organism: Herpailurus yagouaroundi; assembly: GCF_014898765.1. NCBI lineage: Eukaryota > Metazoa > Chordata > Mammalia > Carnivora > Felidae > Herpailurus > Herpailurus yagouaroundi. The sequence continues at coordinate 109,571,169 of NW_024412376.1, forward strand.
AGCAAAACAGATGAATATATGGGAAGGGGGGAAAGAGAAAAGAGGGAGGTGAACCACAAGAGACTCTTAATGATAGAGAACAAACTGAGGGTTGATGGAGGGAGGTGGATGAGAGATGGGCTAGATGGGTGCTGGGTACTAAGGAGGGCATTTGAGATGAGCACTGGGTATCGTATGTAAGTGATGAGTCACTGAATTCTACTCCTGAAACCATACTGCACTGTATATTAACTAACTAAAATTAAACAAACAAACAAATGGCTCATTGTGAAACAGTGCCCTATAAATAGTAGATCAAAAAAAAAAAAAAGATGTGTTCTCAGCATATTCCACCCTTACTGGTTGGGTTTTGGTTGGGGGCAAGAGAAATAGTATTGGTTAACATGAAGAAAAATGGAATATACTGGAAGTATATTAGGTGACTTACATAATTTGAAGAAAAAGCTAAACAGCCAAGCTTTAAGAGGTCAGGAACAAGGATAGCTCAAGGGCTCTCAGCTGAAATCCATTTCTGGAACACTGGAATGGTTGGGTTCCAAATGTCACCATGGTGTATGGCCTTTCTCTAGATTCAGATTCTTAGGAGTGAAATTCCAATTAGGTCATCTTGAATTAGGTTACCCTTTGAAAGATAGCATGGTGATTAAATGGTCTACCAGGCTCACACAGACTGCAGAGGGGTCGCTCTCTGTAAGAGGCATGAGGTATGGTTACCATAAGACGGGAGCAGAGATGCTGGACAGGCAAACACAAGAAACCTGCCATAGGCAGAGAGGACACTTTGTAGTTCTTTAAAAAAAAGTGAAAATATGGGCTTGCATCATCTCTGAAACTAAATTTGGAATTATGCATGCGTACATATGCAGATATACATACGCACACATATTTTATACAGTGCTTTTGGATGATCTCTGCCACTTTTTTCTTTAATTTATTACTTTTACAGATGACATGCTGAGTGACATACTATAGGCTGGTTTTCTGGTCTCATAGAGAAAATTTAAAGAAATACAAGAGATCTCCAAAGACACATTAATATAGAGTATAATATGTGAGAGGTGCTGAGGTCAGTCTAATATGGAAAATCATTTTTTTGGTTATTAATGAAGATAGCTTATTTTCTTAGGCAAAGAAGTGTCCTCACATAATTTTGTTTGAGTAGAAGTTGCATTGACTTACATGAATAGTCTTATCTAAGAAGAGATTCCCCTGCTGAAATAAACTTTTCCTTCTGGTGTACTGTTTGCTTTCTGACCCAGGACTTGATTTACTATCATTAAAAACAACTACAGGGGCGCCTGGGTGGCTCAGTTGGTTGAGCGTCCAACTTCAGCTCAGGTCATGATCTCACGGTTCATGGGTTCGAGCCCCGCATCAGCCTCTGTGCTGACAGCTCAGAGCCTGAAGCCTGCTTCTAATCCTGAGTTGCCCTCTCTCTCTGCCCCTCCCCACCTTGCTCGCACATGCTCTTTCTTTCAAAAATAAATAAAACATTAAAAAAATATTAAAAAAAAACCAACTACAAGTGCTGTATATAAGAATCTAAAGCTTGCCGCTTCCATTTTTGAATAGTTTTAGATAGGTTCTCATTATACTTTAATAATGGGAAGACATTTCTCATTGTAGTTCACATGCTAGCGACAAAAGAATAAAAAAAAAAAAAAAAGTGTTTTGAAGTCACTTACAGATCTTTCGAGTTCCAGATCAGTGGTTCTTGAACTTCATTTGGCATGAGTCTCGCCTGGAGTGACTGCTGAAAATACAAATGTGTGGGTTGCTTTCCAGAGATTTTGATTTGGTAGTTCCATGGGGGCTCAAGATTCTAGTTTTATCAAATACCCCAGTTGACTATGATGCAGGTAGTATCTGGATCACACTCTGGAAAATTCTGATCTAGATGATTTCATGTTAGCTTATGAGTAGTGTCAAAGAAATAAGAATTATGTATAATTAGTTCAAAGATTTGGAATTTAATTATTGTAATTTTGACTGTTCAGATTATTTACTCTTAAACCACACTTCTACTAAAGTGGCTAAGAATTCTGTTACTACTGAAAATATTAGGTAACTTTGTATGGAAGTTAATGGTAAAGGAAAGTGTATGAGTAAATTTTACATTCTTGACTAACATTTAAGTTTTTGATGCGTCTCATATACTAGTAGCACATTTTAAAAATATTTTTCTTTTTTTAAGTTTATTTATTTTTAGAGAGAGCGAGCAAGTGTGCAAGCACCTGTGTACGGGGGGGAGGGGCAGAGAGAGAGGAGAAGAGAGTTCCAAGCAGGCTCTGCACTGTCAGAATGGAGCCTGACATGGGGCTTGATCTCATGAGCCGTGTGATGATGACAGTGAGCTGAAATCAAGAGTTGGATACTGAACTGTCTGAGCCACCTAGGTGCCCCAGTAGCACATTTAAAAAAATATCTATATCTATATCTATATATATCTATATATATATCTATATATCTATATATATATCTATATATATATATATATATAGATATATATATCTATATCTATGAGAGTATTTCATGGTGAGTTAGAACGTTTTATTTTTTTCCTTGTTTTTGTTTGGAATAAGTCCGTATTCTCTGATAAATATAGTATATTAGGCACACCAAGACTGTAGTTTCATCCCATATTCCCTTGAAAGTTGTTTTTCTCATGTGTGTATTTTTACTTCTGAAAACAAAGTGCCCCCCCCCCCAGGATTTTCTAGTAAAAGCCTTTTTATCACATCTATTTCTCTCAACATAAGATGATTTGAGTTGTGATGTCCTTTAAAAAAAAATTAACCAGGAGTGAAACTGACACTATCAGTGATACAATTAAGAAGGAAGCCAGGAAGTCCAATTTCAATTTCCGAAGGCACTGAGGGTTGCATAAAAAGTTATAGGGAGCAGTTAACCAGGATGGAGCACAGCAATCAAAAACAGAGTGCTTACTTTTGAGTAAAATTATCAATTTTGCCAACCTCAGCATATAGCAGCTGGCTCTATAAAACAAAGGATGTGTTTTACTACATGTAGTATGGGAAAAATTACTTACATACTTTCCTTTTAGTTATGCCTGAACATACATAGTTATAATCATCTGCAGAAGCATCCACGTGCACAAATAGACTAGACAGCTAAGGGCCACACAGCTGAAATCTGTATTTTACAAATTGCCACAGCCTTTGAAAGTCTCAAGCAGGAAAAGCAAACCTAGTAGGTTTTTTTTTTTTTTTTTTTAATCTTTTAACTGAGCTCAAAAAGATCCTCGAAGCACAAACAATGGCTTATCTTTAGTGGCATGAATTCAAGCAATAAGTGTTTACATTTTTTTTTGTTGTTCAAATTATTTAGACAAACTTCTGGCTAATGTTAAGATTAGCTAGTCAGTTTTAATGTAAACAGACATTTTTCTGATGAGGATCATTAACCTAGAACAAGAAAAGTTGAGATTTTTGTTGGTGGACACTTTGTTATATTTTACATACTGATGCTTTCGTTGCAGAACCCTTGAATACTTGTAAATCCTATGGCATAACATATTCAAGAGTGTAAAAATACACGTTCCTTAAAAAAATACTCGATATTTTATGATATTCTTCTGGCTTAATAATTTTGTGAGTTATCTTCTGATTAAGATATTTTAATATTTAATATTCAGTAATTCACAGTAAGTCAGAGGTTCTTACTGATTTATCTTCAGTTATGTAATTTCCATAAGAATGTAACAGATAGATTGGAAAGTGTTTTATAAGTTCTACAAAAGAATATGTTTAGGGGACACTCAGTAGAACAGAAGTAGTGACCTATTAAATTAAAAAATAAGGTGCTAATTGTATTGCATGCTGAGGCATTTCTTAGCCTACATTTATAATCATGACAGAAAACATGTTCTGGATTGTTTGGTAGTTGCAGAGGCACTACCAGAGTAGGGGGGTCTACAGTGTGAAGTGATAGGATAAAACACATCGACGCTTATCCTTAAGATAGAACATTTCCAGCAGCTTTGCCTTCCTTCCATTTTAAATTTGTGGATTTTTACCAGGAAGAAAGCTTCAAGTATCTGGTTCATGCATTTAACATCTAATAACTTCTCTTTAGATAAGCAAAATGTGCTTTGATTTCAAGGCTCTGACAACCACCAACGGTAAGAACTGGGATGACACCAAGAAGAAATATTGGATATCAGAAATTGTTCCTGTGAAAAGTGAAGGTGGGGAAAAGTCCTTTGAGGTTTTGAGCTTTTGAAATATGGGATCAAAACGGAAGATTTTCAGTAATGTGTGGCTGGGTGTTTACTGTTAGAACAGGGTATGTTGTAGGTGCGTTTGATTTGAAGTATATAGAATCATAATTACCATTTTTAGAAACCAAATGAGAGAAGATGGTACAGAAGGACAGAGGCCCAAGTAAGGGGGAGGCCCATGGGCCCCCATTTGCCCATACCTTTCTCATTATGTGTAATATATTCCCTCGTAGAAATGTCAATGCAATGGAAAGTGATTAGGGCTGGTGTACTACCCACAGGAAAACCAATGACCTCTGACATTAAGCAGTGTTAGTCTTGGTGGGCTGGAACAGCTCAGCGTGGTCTTGGCAGTAGTTGTGCTGATACTGGGAGGAGAAGGAACTTATATATCCCTCTTCAGAGGGGTGCTTGTGTGGATGACTATCCAATGAGAAACAAGCATTCTCCAGACTGCGAAGGTTCCAGGGATCAGGCTGATGCTAGTCCCGTCTTTCTGAACTTGAAGGAAGGTGAGCTCTGAATGCCATGGTCATGACAATCCACAAGATGGAGTTATTTTACACTGGTAAAACATTTCCAAAATGAACACTTGTGTGAACAATGCTGCTTTCAGCAAGATAAAGCCTGAAGTAAGAATGCTTGGTTTATTACATTCAAGGATATGGCTAGAAAACCGTACAAAAGCTACTGCTTCAGTGACCCTTTAATCATTCCAGATTTTATCAGTTCACCTTGCCAACCATGTAGGTTGAAAATTTCCTCTGTAAGGTTAAGTGTACTCCTTTTTTTATCCATATTTGTAGGGGATACAACTGGATCTTGGGGAAAGTCTAACAAATTTCTTTTTACAAAATTTTAACTCATTTCAAAAGATTAAGTGGAAGGAATGAAAAAAAAACAAAACACCTTTCCCATTATAGTCATCTTCTATCCTTAGCACTTAGCATAATGACTGGCACATAATAGGTGCACAGTATATTTGTAGGTGACCTTTACTTGCATGGGAAGAGGTAGAACAGAAATACTGCTGTATTGAACCAGGAAATACTGTGCTGATTGGTCTATATGCAGAATCTTTCCTGTAGTAGATCTGGTTTATGCTTCTACCTTTTTTTTTTTTTTTTTTTACCATGCTGAAATACATATTCCAGGGGGGGAAAGTCCCTTCCCCAAATTGTTTGTAATGTTCTCAAAATCTGGGTTGGCAACACACTTGATGTATGTTATTGTGGGAAAGGTGAGTTTTTTTCTTTCTTTTTTCTGAAGATGATGAAGAAATAATTGAACTGAAATGAATAGGCATGATTGGATGCTTCTCTAGTTATTTGTTTTGGAATTGTCATTGAATCACGTATTGTAGTCTTGACTGTATTTCTATAAAACAAGGTTTTAAAGTGGTTTGACATTGGGATGAGCACTGGGTGTTGTACGGAGACCAATTTGGCAATAAATGTCATATAAAAAATAAAGCAGTTTAGACAAATGATTTCCCTTTCTTTTTTTCCTTTTTGTAACAAAAGGACACATAAATAATAGCATACAAACTATAAGCTTATCAATAATATAAATGTAGCCTTTTTAGTTTGAATAATAAACCAGTTGTGTAGCTTTTCTGGCTCTAATAATGAGTTTAGAAACTTATGGACTCATATACAAAGTGCATGAAACTTAGACAGTTATTTATATTTTTTCTCCACTTCGAATGTGGCCAAGAAAATCGATAAAGAAATGTAAAGGATTTTACAAATCAAGATTTATAAACTCAGAAGAATTCTTATTGCTGGTAATGCTTATTTGGATTATTAAACTCTTTTAGCAGAATAGATCTCTTTACTAAATAGAAGTTGACTTCCACAGTGATATTCTTTGGTGTGTATGTAAAAGGAGAAAATTAAAAAAAAAAAAACCCTGAATATGTAGGGAAAGGTATTGTTAATGAAAGTCACTGCTTGATATACGACTGTGCCCTCATAGTGAGTGTGGAACCAAAGGTGATGATTACAGAATGACGTAACTGGTAATCTATGTATGTCGCCTGGGGAAGACTGGCAGAAATGAACATCTATATCCCTCCCTTAGTTGTAGCTATTAAAATTTTGCATTGCTTATTGGTCTTGTGACTCTCTACTTTCATCTAGTGAGTTGCTTTTGGCTCCAAGCCACTTCTTAAGAAGGCCATTGATTCTTGTGATGGAGTGAGATTACTTGCTGCCAATTTAGGGACCGATTTTAGTACTAGTATCCTTTTTTCCTTCTCAAGGGAGAAGAAAACTCCACATTCGTAAGTTTTTCCTTCATTTATGGTCTTGTGTTTATTTTCCTGGACATTGAGTCAATATAATCTGTTAACGTACATATTTACAATGAGTCCTTTTTTGTGAAAAAAAATCTAAGAGTTGACATACCTTTGATAAAGAACATACAGGCTCTAGACCAACCTCTATCTGGCATATGGTAGGCACTCTGCTTCCTCTCTTGTGACTTTGGGAAATATCAACCTCTCAAAAAAAAAAAGTATCTTTTTAAAAAAAAATTCTCTTCTATAAAATAAAAGTGGTGAGTGTCTATGATCTTCCCTAAAATAAGCTCTTAAATCTAGATAAGGATGAGCACAATTTTCATTAAATCTAGTCAACAATAGATAGGTTATTGAGCACTTATTATTTACAAGGCTCTATTTTCCCCTCCCGCCTTTTTAAACTAATGACATTGAAGGGGAATAAGGATGTGATAGAGCATATGAGAAGTGAAAAGCACCAGAGAGTGGGGGTGAAGCATTCCATCCAAGCTGGCACACCAGCTGTTCTAAGTAGCACATTGACCGTCAGATGCTTAGATTCTCCCTCAAATTATGAGCTTGATTCTGTTCTTAAACTCTTTCTTCCATCTGTTAATTCAGTCTGTTTCAGAGAAGAAGCATTTTTTTCTCTTACTTTTGATTCAACTTTTTAGTATCATATATCTGCCTATTTGAAAAGTTGGTTTTACTACTTTTGGTCCTCTTGATGCACTGTAAAAAAAAAAAAAAGTAATAATAATAATAATAATAATACATGTCCGAAGTCTTGTGTTTATTAGTACTGGAAGAGACCCTTGGTGCAGAGACTTGATGGAAGGCTAGATTGTCAGTTGTCTTTATGAAATAGACATAGAACATGTGAATTCAAAACCTTTTATTTGCAAATGGCAGCCAGATAGGTCTCTCTCTAGTCAACTAAGCAGAGATATAAGTACAGTATATGAATATCAAAATATGGTAATTTAACTAGGGTGTTCTCAATACCTACCATGGTGATGAAGATAATAGGTATTAAGTTTTGAAAGTAAATTAGAAGTGGGTAAAGCCTGGCTCTGCCATCTAGAAACTTTATTACTTTGGGAAAATTTAATGGATTTCTGTGGGTCATCATTTCTTCATGTATAAAGTAGGAATAATGTCTACTATAGGGTTTTTGTTTTTTTTTTTTTTTTTTTTGGTCTGGCTTAAACTAGAGAACATGTGTGAATCTTCTGCATGCACAGTGCTTTTATGAAGGCAGATACACAGTTGTTACTTCTGTTAGAAATGTAGAAAGTGCAAATTTGGTTAGAGTCAGCAAATATATCTCCGGAGAGAAAAGAAAAGCAATTAGGAGTTGAAAATCAGGGTAACTTTAAAAAGGGAAAATTGGGAAGAGAACTGGCAGAAAGATATTCCTTGAATGATTTTATTGTGAACATATTTTCTCAGTGATCTTTAACAAAATCAATAACCTGTGAAACCAGAACACAGATAATTAATGCTTAAAGGTGATAACAGGCAAAAAATTACTAACATTCAGTATTAGAATACACATAAAATTGATTTATTATCTATTTTCCATGATCTGCTCAAATTTTTAACATTTCTGTCAGATCTGAAATAACTACTTGATAATTGAACTGTAGTATAAACTTTAAAAAATTTTTAGCGTAAGCCTTTTGTGAATGAGTCATTGTCATCAACACATCTGTAGAGGTTCAAGAAATGGGATAACAGAGTTGGAAACAAAATCTGCAAGAACAGTGCATTAGATGATGTGGAGAAATTTTGGAAGATTACATTTCTTTAAACTACAGATCTTGTTCCCCTGTTTTAGTGTTTGTTGTCATGAAAATAATCACAAACCCACATGCCCAAGGCTTAATGAAAACCTGGTGGCTGTAGAAATAATCAGAAGTATAACATGCTACATTTCTCTTTTTAACCCATTTCGTCTAACTTAATGTTTCACACGGTATTTTCAGGAAGTTTTGAGCATTCCAGTCCCATGTAGATACTCAGTTTTCAAAATTTGTGTAACGTGGGAAATAGATGAAAGAAGGAGAAGGGATTGAAGGGGAGTGGCTTTTATAATCCAGCATTTTTCAAGATGAAGAGAATTAGGGGGGCCTTCTACTTTTAGAACCGATCCCCAAAAGTGGTCTCTAGCCACCATTTGACTGCCTCGTTACCTGAGCCTCTTTAGGTGCCCACCTGTAATTGGGTTGTAATCAGAACGACAGTGAGAACCCTTACCACCGCTTTTTGCACACTTCCTGCCATGCTGCCCGTCTTCAGTAGCAGCAGCAGCAATTCCTAGTTTCTCCTGACAAAACTTGTGTGCCTTTCAGATTTGGTATGACTATCCTGGGAGATCCACCTCATTTCTGCTGAGGTGAGTATAGAAGTTGAAGGGAACTGAATTTTCCTGGCTTCATCTCTGGTCTGGTGCAGGAATGTAGAGCAGATGCAAGGAGTCAAATGTAACTCCATCTGTGCCTTAATGAGATTCAGACACACTCATCTGTCTTCTGGCCTTTTGTTCTTCAGCACTAAGTCTGTTCTACTCAGGGAATATTCTGGTAAGACATGGAGGGTCTGGCTCTTGAGTTTTGAAAAGGTAAAAGTAGTTGTTTGTTTAATGAGTGATAGTGAAAAAAAAATGTATATGTTTTTTAAAAAAGAAGCCCGTAGCTTTCAGGACATCACTTGAAGAATTTCGCACATAAGAGGAACAAGGTTACTACCCTTACATGTAGCATGCGTTATAATTTAGTGTTAGGTTTCTAAAGATTTATTAGTCTTTCAGTTTTCTTTTTTACACGATACAGTAATTCCAGTGTGTTCAGGGGAGGAGAATAGGATTGGGTTAGATTGGGTGGGAAAGGGGAGAAGGAGCCAAGGTTATTTTAGAATAGGAATGTGGCAAATAATAAATGCTGTCTTAACGAAAATTGGGTATTCCTTCCCACTCCGCTTTTACCCAAATCATTATATTTTCTTTCCGTGAGGATGGGCACTTGGGGCAGCGTAACCACTGTCAGCAACAGATTTGCTTTCCACCTGACACCACGGTAGACAAGTGTGTTATATGTCTAACTTGGAGACACACGAAGAGTATGCTTCTTAGAATTCATTGTAGAGGGACTGTTGTTAGTCTTCTGGGAAGAAGAGGGAGAAGTGAAACAAGAAGTGAAACTAAAACCTTTATTATAAGGCTAATTACTGATACTGCTCTAACCAAGACTAGTTTAAGTTTAGAATTTTAAAAATCGTATTTGTTGAGGTATTACATAGATACAGCGAACTTCTCCAATTTTAGGTGAGCTATCTGATAAATTCTGACAGTGTTACACAGTCGCGTAGCCCTCCCTGCAATCATGATATAGAAAAAAATGTCCTCATGTTCCTTAACAGTCAGTACCCTTCCTCTACCTCCAGCAGCCGCTGATCTTACTTCTTTCACCTTAATTTTGCCTCTTCTAGAATTTTATCAAAAGAAATCATACAGTAGGTATTTTGTGTGTCTGGAAGTTTGGATACTTTCAGTTATAGTGCTTTTGAGATTCAGCCATGTCCTTGCTGAATCCGTAATTTGTGTATTTTTACTGCAGAATACTATTCTACTGTATAGATACATCAAAATTTGTTTATCCATTTACCAGTTGAAAGACATTTGGATTCTTTTAATTTTTTAGCTATTACAAATAAAGCTGCTATGAACATTAAGGTAGAAGTCTTTGTGTGGACAGGTTTTCATTTCATTTAAGTAAATATTTAGGAATAGAACTGCTGGATCATATAATAAGTACATATTTAACTTTATAACAAACTGCCAAACTATTTTATGAACTGGCCTCACCAATTTTCATTGTTCATAACAAGGTAAGAGAGTTCCACTTCCTCTACATACTTGCCAACATTAGGTAATGCCAATCTTTTTAATTTTAGCTGTTCTTGTGAGTATATAGGGATGTCTCATTAAGGTTTTGATTATTTTCATTATTTTCATTGCTTTAATGACTGTAATGATGTTGAGGATTTTATCCATGTGTGTGCTTGTTATTTATATATCTTCTATGATTTGACTGCAAATCTTTTGCCAATTAAAGAAAAAACAAATTGTCTTCTTGAGTTTAAGATTTCTTCTTACATTCTAGATATTGTATTTTCTTCTGTCTGTGGCTAGCCTTTTTCATGAACTGAGTTTTTTTATTGTATTGTATTCTAGTTTTTAATATATTTAAAACATTTTTAAATGTTTTTATTTATTTTGAGAGAGAGAGAGAGAGAGAGAGTGAGCATGAGTATGAGCAGAGGAGGGCCTGAGAGAGAGGGAGAGAGAGAATCCCAAGCAGACGCGGGGCTTGAACTCACAAACTGTGAGATAATAATCTGAGCTGAAATCAAGAATTGGATCCTTAACTGACTGAGCCACCCAGGCATCCCTACTTAGTTTTTTAAAGAGCAAAAGTTTTTCATTTTGCAGTCTAATTTATTGATTTTTTTCTTTTATATTCATGCTTTTTGTGTCTTATTTAAACAATACTTGACAAACTCAACATACTTTGTTTCCTAAAAATTTTTGTAGTTTTAGTCTGTATACTAATCTATTTAGACAGGTTACTCCCACTTTACTGTTCTTTTTCAAAATTGTTTCAGCTATCTCAGTTCCTTTGCTGTTCTGTATAAATTTAAAGTAATCTCTATAAAAAATGTTGCTTGGATTTTGATAGCAATTGTATTGAACTTATATAAAAATTTGGAGAGAGTTGCTGTCTTTACTATGTTGAATCTTTAATCTATGATCACGTATGTCTTTCCATTTATTCAGGTCTTTTTTGCTGTTTACTTATTTTCTTATTTGTTTATTTATTTATTTAGAGAACAATAACAAGAATGGGAGCAAGGGAGAGGGGCAGAGGGGGGAGAAAGAGAGAGAATCTTAGGCAGACTCCACACTCAGCGTGGAGCCTGACACGGGCTCCATCCCATGACCCTGGGATCATGACCTGAGCCAAAATCAAGAGTCAGACGCTCAACCCACTGAGCCACCCAGGTGCCCCAATCTTTTTTTTTTTTATTTCTTTCATCAGTACTGTGATGTTTGCAACATACGTGTCCTATACATGTTTTCTTAGATTTACACCTACTAGTATTTTGTCTTGTTTTTTCCTAATTTGGTTGTAAATGGTATTGTGTTTGTTTGTTTTAATTCTAGTGTCTATACGTTCATTGCTTACATAAAATATATAATTGAGGTTTAGTGTATCTTTTATGATGCTACCTTGCTAACCTTACTACTTCTATGAGATTTTTTGATAAATTTCTTGGAATTTTCTACATATACAACCATCTCATCTGGGATTAGGGATAGTTTTATTTCTTCCTTTATAATTTGCATGTCTTTTATGTCCTTCTCTTTTTCTGTATTAAATAAGAATGCTGAGAACAGACATATTTGCCTTGTCTTCAGTCTTAAAGGAAAAGCCATTACCATTAAGTACAATGTTACCATTCTACCATCAAGTATATTTTACCTTAAGTATAATGTTATTTATAAGTTTTTTGAAGATACTCTTTTTTAAAAATATTTTTTAATGTTTGTTTATTTTTTGAGAGAGAGAGAGAGAGAGAGAGTGAGCAGGGGAAGGGCAGAGAGAGAGGGAGACACAGAATCTGAAGCAGGCTCCAGGCTCCGTCCAAACTGTCAGCCCAGAGCCCAACATGGGGCTCGAAGTCACAGACAGCACGAAACCATGACCCGAGCTGAAGTCAGATGCTTAACTGACTGAGCCACCCAGGCGTCCCTGAAGATACTCTTTATCAAGTTGAGGAAGTCCCCTTCTATTCCAATTTTTCTGAGCATTTTTATCCTAAATATGTGTTGAATTTTGTCTAATGATTTTCTGCATCAATTGTTATGCAGATATTTCTTTTTTTCCTGTTAATTTGGTGGATTGTATTGATCGATTTTTTAAATATTGAACCATCTTGGGGCGCCTGGGTTGCTCAGTTGATTAAGCGTCTGACTTCAGCTCAGGTCATGATCTTACAGTTCATGAGTTCGAGCCCTGCATCGGGCTATGTGCTGACAGCTTGGAGAGCAGAGCCTGCTTCAGATTCTGTGTCTCTCTTGCTCTGTGCCCCTCCCCCACTCATGCTCTGTCTCTCTCTCTCTCTCTCTCTCTCTCTCTCTCTCTCTCTCTCTATCAGAAATAAACATAAACATAAAAAAATATTGAATCATCTTGTATATCTGTAATAAACCTTAAGTCATGTTGTGGAATTCCTTACCTTGTCATAGTGTTGAATCCTGTGTGCTAATATTTTGTTAAGAATGTTCATATCAATATTCATAAAGATACCGATGTGCAAGTTTTGTTTTTTTGTTTTGTTTTGTTTTGCCTGTCTTTGTCTGGATTTGGTATCAGGGTAATTAGCCTCATAAAATGAATTGGTGTTTTTTTTCCTCTTCCTCTTCTGTTTTTTGGAAGTGATTGTATGAAGTTAAATGTTAATTTAACATTTTGAGGAATTCTTCAGTAGAACTTTCTGGGCTTATAGATTCCTTTTGTGTGTGGGGGGGGCGGGGGGAGATTTTTAAAGTTATGAATTTATGAGTTATGCCTTAATAGTTATAGGAATATTTAAATGATGTGTTTTGCATTGGATGGCTTGTGGTAGTTTATGTATTTTGAGAAATTAATTTATTTTGTCTAAGTTTTCAAATGTATGTTTATGCAGTTCATTGTATTCCCTTATTATCATTTTGATGTCTGTATGGTCTTGAATCAGTCAGTCTTCCCGTTTCATTCCTGATGCTAGTAATTTGTATCTTCTCTTTCATTGTCAGTCTTTCTAGAGACTTGTCAATTTCATTAATGTTTTCAAATAACCAGCTCTATTTCATTTTTTCCTGTTGTTTTTCTCTTTTCATTTCATTGATTTTCTATTCTTGATTATTTCCTTCCTTCTATATGCTTTGGGTTTATTTTATTCTTCTTTTTCTAGGTTCTTCAGGTAGGAGCTTAGATTATTGATTTGAGACTTTTCCTCTTTGTTCAAGTGTTCATTTCAAGGCATATATTTCTCTCTCCGTCCTGCTTTAGCTGAGTCCCAAAAATTTTGAAATGTTATGTATTCATTCAGTTCAATGTATTTTTTTTTTATTTCCCCTGAGATTTTCTCTTTGACCCATGGATTATTTATAGCATTGTGTGTTTTCCAAGTGTTTGGGGGATATTCCTATTATTTATTAATTAGACTACAATGTCACACACACAGTCTGATATCAATTATTTTAATGTTGTTGAGTTTTTTTTGGACCAGGATGTGACTTATCTTAGTATATTTTATGTGGACTTTTGGAAGCGTATGTATTTAACTGTTCTTGGGTGGAGTGTTGTGTAAATTAGATCATGTTGGTTGATGGTGTTGGTGATTTCTTCCATGTCTTTGTTGATTTTATTCTAGTTCTGTCAGTTCTTGCAAGAGGTGTATTGAAGATAGCAGCTGTAATTATGGATTTGTTTATTTCTCCTTTCAGTTATATCAGTTATATCAGTTTGTGTAACACATTTCACAGCTCTGTTATTTGCTGTATACATTGAAGATTACTACATTTTCTTGATGGATTAATGATTTTGTCAGTACATAATACTTCTTTCTGTGTCTGGTAATTTTCTTTGTTCTGAAGTATACTTTATCATATGTTAATATAGCCACTCTTGATTTCCTTTGGTTGATGCTTACATGATATATCTTTGCCTTTCTTTTTTTTTTTTTTTTTTTGCCTTCAACTTGCATATATTGAAGTGATTTAATAGACCAGAAGTCAGCATATAGTTTGATCATATGGGGAGAAGGAGGGATGTTTCATTCTTTTGGGGAGGAGGTGGGAGTTTTGGCTTCCCATGTGATCTCTACTGGTAACACAGGGGGAAGGGCTGGTTACTGACTAGTGGAGATGAAAGTTCTAGCTCCCCACTTGGCTTTCTTTTACATATTAGGTGGAGTGTTGGGGTGACTATAGCATTGAAAGAATGGAAGTCTAGGCTCCTTAGTTGGCCTGTGTTAGTGTGGGGGTGGGTGGGCCATGTTTGTTTTTCTGTGGTGTTGTATTATATAAGGTTTTCTATCTTCTGAGGCTTACTTTCTCCTGGTCCTCTGGCTGAAGAAGCAGTCTTTTGTTGGGGCTTTTGTTTTTTTGTCTGTGTCTGTTTTTTCTAACATGCTAGTTTTTCCATTCTAACTCTGGAATATATGAGGCAAAAAGAAAGCCCTGCATCTCACTATGGGTCCTGAGGTCTCTAGCCAGTTTCTCTTCTGTCCATCTTTAGAGTCTTATTGTTTGTTGTGTATATAATGTCCAGGGCATTCAGTTATATTTTGTAGAAAGAATCCCTAGGTGGAGTAGAAGTATGTCTACCCTACCTTTCTGGATGTGGAAGCCTATAATCTGCTTTTTTAACAAGATCTCTAGGATCTGTTGCTTGGAATACCCATGTTGAATAGCAAGGCTCTACATAAGTTATTTATCATTATATTTGTTAATAGTGACATTTCATTCTTTTTAGAATTTTGGAAATGGAGGACCAAGTTACCTTGTTGTAAATTACAGATTTTGTTTTGCTGTACTGTATGCTAAATTTTAGATGAAATTTTCCCTCACTTATATTCATGATCATCAAATATTACAACTAAGTTTGAGGTACCTCAGATTGACTGATGTTTTAATGTGAAACAAATCATTAGCCAGTTTCCTAAAGCTAAATGACATTCCTAAATGTCATTCTACAGCTGTCAGTGTCAACTATTTATAAATAAAGAATTACTTTTACTCTTCATGTTGGCTATTATACGTGTGGCACATCCAGTAGTTATGAGGGTACTTGGTAGCACAACTTCGATTTTTCTCTTATATGTTGGGGAGTCACTGGAACTGCAAAATGAAAAAAGCAATTCTCCCCTTGAATGGAATCCAATTTTAATATTTTGCCAGTGCATATAGGGGAAAGGACAAGATGCCATTGTTAGAGTCTTAACTTTAAAGGAATTTATAACATGAACTGGTAAGTTAATTAGCCTATTTTGGTAGAATCAGTAAGAAAACAAACTGCTTTTCATGGAAGAAAAAACTTATGAGTTACTTTTATGTTCAAGAGCACTGTTTATGTGTCCTTAATATACTGTATAAACCTACAATGATTTGCTTTGCATGCTGTTCAAAGATATTTCACCAGGGAGCTTTCTGTTTTTGGCATGTATTCTGCCATAACAGAGGATAACATTTTATTTTCAGAAGAAAAATGATCAGTATGTAGTTTGTTTTTTTATAAGCGTCTTTTCTCCTATGGGGCATAAAATTTTGGTCTTGGCAAAAAACAAGAGATGTAATGGAATTGAGAATGTATGAATATCAGAATATTTATAAGAACATTATTACTCCTTTTATTTGTCATTTATATTGTCAAGCCTCATCTCATTTTTTTCCTGGACCTAGGTTTCCAGATGTGATGAAATAATATCACTTTCAGAAACTCAGGTCTCATTTCTAGATCTTCCTTGTATTTATTTTAAGAATTTTAAGTATCTGCTTTATGTTACATAGTTTCTGGCATTCTAGCTTCAAACTGAAGGAAAAGTGATCTGTACTGCTAGCCTTGGGTGGGTGAGTGGGGAATCTTGGTTTCTCTAAGGCACTGGTTCTCATACATTTTGACCTTGGAACTCTTATACTCTGAGCAAGTATTGAAAACCTCAGAGATTTTGTTTATGTACATTACGTCTATCTACATTTACCATATTAGAAACTAAAGCTGAAACACTGTTAAAAGACTGATTAATTCATTTACAGTAACAAAAATAAAGCTATTATATGATAACAGAAATATTTTTTTTTTTTTTACAAAAAGTAGCCTTATTTAAAAAAACAAAAGAATTGGAGAGAAGAATGACATTGGTTTTCACTTGTGCAAACCTCTTTAAGGTCTGTCTCAGTAAGACTGCTAGGTTTTTATATATGCTTTTTTTTTTTTTTTTTTTTTTTTTAGACAGAGTGTGAGTGGGGGAGAGGGGTAGAGGGGGGACAGAGAGAGAATCCCAAGCAGGCTCCGTGCTGTCAGAGCAGAGCCCTACACGTGGCTCGATCCCATGACCCTGGGATCATGATCTGAGCCTAAATCAAGAGTCAGTCACTCAACTGACTGAGCCACCCAG
This sequence comes from Herpailurus yagouaroundi, assembly GCF_014898765.1. Classification (NCBI taxonomy): domain Eukaryota; kingdom Metazoa; phylum Chordata; class Mammalia; order Carnivora; family Felidae; genus Herpailurus; species Herpailurus yagouaroundi. Next base: position 109,587,914 of record NW_024412376.1, read on the forward strand.
GCACCCCTGCTTTTGCATTTTCATATGTTGTCTTGGCTGACTTAAATGAAGAAAATTTGATCTTACAAACATATACAATTAGAAAAGAAGGACATATTTTAATAGCCTTTTCAGATAATTGAGGATATTCTTTTATCCTAACCAAAACTCAACAAATGGTAGCATTTTACAGGGTAGTTGCAGTGTGGAATCTGAAACCATACAAATATTTTTGTCCTCTCTTATATTACAATCCTTGTCTCACTTTCAGTGGGTCATTTAGCTATGTTTGATTTTGTAGTTTCATCTGAAACATGTTGCTTCACTTAGTTAGGAGATATTAGTATTTGTTAATATATTCACAAACTAATTCAGAGAAAGCCTTTTAGTGTTGGGAGGCTGTCAAACTCATAGTGGAAGATAAAAAAGTATTCTAACATTCTCATTTTCACTTAAAAGCTTCAATTTTATCATTGGCAATGACTCCTGTCTGTTTTCCTTGAAGAGGCAGGCTCACTTTTATTCATTTTCAAGATGTTTTGCGAAATACCCAAGTTTGAATAACCATAATTTATGTGAGTCGTTATCTTAAGTAAAAATTGTGTTCCATGAAAAAAGTGGCTGGCTCAGTGATCTCCCTTGAGATATTTCTTATATTCTGGTATGCAGTTGAAGTGTGATATGGCTGTGCGCTTCCCATTCATGTCACAGAATATTAAACATGTTGTACTTAAGGCTAAATATTTAATACAATGAACTGTTATTGTTTTATTGGGACACTGTTAAGTTCAACTGGCTTTTAAAAAATTATTATTATTATTGTAAGCGTGTGGTGGTAAAGAATACGACTGCTAGTGCAGTTAGGTGCCATCAACTAGATTCATGCCACGGTGCCAGAAGTGTCACTCACCGTTGCTTTTGTACCATCAGTGCAAATATCAACACGTGAAAAAAGGCAAAAATATCTGCATATTGCGATGAGAATAGCTTTGACCTTGCAGAATTCCTTTGAGAGAATGGGCCTCAGGATCTTCCTGAGGATCTTCGGGGATTCATGGACCAAACTTTGAGAACCACCGCTTTAAGTCATGGATATACAAGAGAATGGATATATTGTTTTATTATTATTATTATTATTATTATTATTATTATTATTATTCACTTTGAAATGTAAAGGAATTTCTAAAAAATAGTCCTGGTAGTTCTGATTGTACCCATGAGAAAAGGTGGCAATTAGATTATTTAAGAGATGGAGAAACCAAGTCAGCGTAGCTAAGCGATTTTACCTGTGACCAGGCAAGGTAAGTCAGAGGATATGCTGAAAAGGCTGGAATCTGAATGATCAGAATGAAACCAGCAAGAGAACCAGTACTTGCCTAGACTAAAATAATACTGGGCGTGAGCTTCTCCCAACACGCTCTTTGCATCTTGTATGCAAATTTAACTCTTCTCCAAGAAAGAGTATCTCAAAGAGTGTGGCATATAGGGAGGATACTTGGAAGGGGCAACCTGAGAAACCTGTGTATGGCAGCCATTGAGATGTGAGGGGTGAAGCAGCAAGAAGAAGGAAAGGAAGCTGATTTTATTAATGGTCGGCTGTGTGCCAGTTACTGTGCAGGGCACTTCACATACGTTGTTTCTTCATTCTCATGACGAACTTATGAGGTCACTATTATCAGCCTCATTTTGGAAGCCTCATGTGAAAAAACTAGTGTGAGACTACATTGCCCCTGTGGGTTGGAATTGGAATTCAAACCATCTCTTTTGACGATAGTATGGCAATCTTCATGTAAATATTCATGGACTACGCTGTTGACTGGTCAGTTGTTAGTATATCTGTCTTATAAGCATATTTCTAAATATGCATGCATACACTTCAAGCTTGATTTTTACCTGAGTAAAACAAACACAATTCTGTGTTCATTCATCCACTAGGGGGGGCAAGAGTGCTAACTTGTTAAGTAGATAATGATCGATGAGTAGGGTTTGAATTATAGGACTGTGATATGATTTATAATTGTATGTATGTACTGTAGGAAATTATATATGGAAAATTCTGAACAATTATCTAATGATGATTCTTGGTCAGAAAGACACTATGCTATCTTCTTACTGAAACCCAGGAGACTGCTTTCACCCCCTAAATATGGAAAATAAATGAGGTGTAGTTTAACAGAAAAGCATGACTGGCAGTTGAAGGGAGGGATCATGTAAAATGGATTGGCAAAATCAGCAGTAAACCAAGTCAGAAAGATTTAAATTTAAGTTTCAAGTTTGTTTACTTTTTTGTTCTTAATACATGTAAAATTTAACATTATTTATTTAACTTTGTTATGATCTGTTTAAAGCAGGGGTGTCTGAAAGAAGCAATATGATTTTCCTAAGACTTTATTGAAACCTTAAAGGAAAGTATTATGTAACTTTTTTTGTATTTGGATAATGCTTTTATTATCAGTATTTTTATTCCAGATCTATCATTAAAATATGGCTAGGTATGGAGGGTCCCTTAAAATAAGTGGTACGCCTAGTTTCTCATTTATATAATTGCCATATGGGTAACATAATAAAATTATGAAGTACGTTAAAAAAATTTGAACTGTGAAATAATTACATAACATTTGTCATTATTTTTTTCTAAGTATTTTTATTTGAAAAGGAATTTTGGCTATTGTCCTGATTTATTGTTCTTCAAGAGTCCTGTAATGATTACTGTGAAAAAAATTAGAAGTTCCAGGAGCATCATAACCATGATAATTGTGATTTGCCAACCAGATTCTTACTTTGTGTATTATGTGTATTTTGTTTTTGTTGTTGAGTTATAGTTTGTAAATGTGGGGGTCCTTTATCATTTGACTACTTATAGATACAATGAAGACTTTCTTGAGCTGTACAGAGATTTTTTTTTCATTTTCTGAAATCTCTGAGGGTTTACTAAAAATAATATATCTTACATGATTCTAATTTTGTGAAGGTATGACTGTTGGAGAAAAATGAGCCAAGGTTCATAGTCTGATTGACTCTGCCAATACAGGCCATGTGATTTTGGGGTATATCTTAATCTCCTTGAACATTAGTATGTGACTGGACTTCAGGGTTACTGTGGCATGGTAGGCACTGAGGATACAAAGTTGAATCCTGAGCTGTTCTGTCTTCAAGGATGGTAGTCTAGTCAGGGTATTCTACAGGCAAGCAAACCATTCCAATGAGATGTGGTGAGGGCAGTAATAAAGTGATACTCACTTCCTACTATGGCATCATCTAAAGGGTTACCAACTGCATCTGGGACATAGTCCATGGAGATGCTTCAGAGGAGGTAAGGCTTGAATTTAAAGTGCTAATAGGTATAGAATTTGGAGAGCTAGGAGGAAAGAACATATTTTAAGCAGAAGAAATAGCATGGGACATATCATGATAGAATAGGACAGTATGACTCTTTTTTAACATGTTTTGATTTTTTGAAATAATTTTACAGTACCCAATGCCCTCCTTAGCCCATCACCCGTTTAACAACCTCCACCCTTACCCACCTCCTTCCAGTAACCCTCAGTTTGTTTTCTGTAGTGAAGAGTCTGTTTCCTGGTTTGCCTCTCTCTCTCTTTTTCCATATGTTCATGTTTTGTTTTTTAAATTATGCATATGAATGAAATCATGTTGTATTTATCTTTCTCCCACTGACTTTTTTCAGTTAGCATAATATGCTCTAGCTCCATCCAAGTCATTGCAAATGAAAAGATTTCATTCATTTTTATAGTTGAGTAATATTCCATTGTATATATATACCACATCTTTATCCATTCATCAGTTGATGGACATTTGGGCTCTTTCCATAATTTGGCTATTATTGATAATGCTGCCATAAACGTTGAGGTGCATGTATCCCTTTGAATCAGTATTTTTGTATCTTTTGGGTAAATACCTAGTAGCACAATTGCTGGATTATAGGGTAGTTCTATTTTTAACTTTTTGAGGAACCTCTATACTGTTCTCCAGAGTGGCTGCAACAGTTTGGGTTCCTCTTTCTCTATATCCTCACCAACACCTGTTGTTTGTTTCCTGTGTTGTTAATTTTAGCCATTCTGACAGGTATGAGGTGATATCTCATTATAGTTTTGATTTGCATTTCTTTGATGATGAGTGATATTGAACATCTTTTCATGTGTTCTTTAGCCTTCTGGATGTCTTCTTTGGAAAAATGTCTATTTGTGTCTTCTGCCCATTTTTTAAAATTATGTTTTTTAATTTAAATTCAAGTTAGTTAACTTGTAGTGTAATAATGATTTCAAGAATAGAATTTAGTGATTTATGGCTTACATATAACACCCAGTGCCCATTCCAGCAAATGTCCTCCTTAATGCCCCTTACCCATTTAGCCCATCCCCCCACCCAACACCCTGCCAGCAACCCTCAGTTTGTTCTATTTAAGAGTCTTTATGGTTTGTCTCCTTCTATGTTTTTATATGATTTTTGCTTCCCTTCCCTTATGTTCATCTGTTTTGTATCTTAAATTCCACGTATGAGTGAAATTATAATGTATTTGTCTTTTTCTGACTTAGTTATTTCGCTTAGCATAATACACTCCAGTTTATGCACGTTGTTACAAATTTCTGCCCATTTTAACTGGATTATTTGCTTTTTGGGTTTTGAGTTTGATAAGTTCTTTATAGATTTTGGATACTAACCCTTTATCAGATATCATTTGCAAATATCTTCTCCCATTCGGAAGGTTGCCTTTATTTTTGTTGATTGTTTCCTTTACTATGCAGAAGGTTTTTACCTTGTTGAAGTCCTGATAGTTTATTTTTGCTTTTCTTTCCCTTGCCTCAGGAGACATATTTAGTAAGAAGTTGATAGCAACTTCTGTAGCTGATGTCAAAGAGGTTACTAACTATGTTCTTCTCTAGGATTTTTTTTTCAACGTATTTATTTATTTATTTATTTATTTATTTATTTATTTATTTTTGGGACAGAGCGAGACAGAGCATGAACGGGGGAGGGGCAGAGAGAGAGGGAGACACAGAATCGGAAACAGGCTCCAGGCTCCGAGCCATCAGCCCAGAGCCCGATGCCGGGCTCGAACTCACGGACCGCAAGATCGTGACCTGGCTGAAGTCGGACGCTTAACCGACTGCGCCACCCAGGCGCCCATCTAGGATTTTAATGGTTTCCTTTATTACATTTAGGTCTTGCATCCATTTTGAATTTATTTTTATGTATGGTGTAAGAAAGTGCTCTAGTTTCATTCTTTTGCATGTTGCTGTCCAGTTTTCTCAACACCATTCGTTGAAGAGACTGCCTTTTTTCCACTGGATATTCTTTCTTGCTTTGTTGAAGACTAGTTGACCAAATAGTTGTGGGTTTATTTCTGGGTTTTCTATTCTGTTCCATAGATCTGTGTGTCTGCTTCTGTGCCAGTACCATATTGTTTTGATCACTACAGCTTTGCAATATAACTTGAAGTCCAGAATTGTGATGCCTGAAGCTTTGCTTTTCTTTTTCAAGATTGCTTTTGGTATTCAGGTTCTTTTGTGGTTCCATAAAAATTTTAGGGTTGTCTGACTCTTTTAAATTATAAGAATATAGAGTGAAGGTGGGATAATACCGGGGAGTAAGTTGGAGATCTACAGTGGGACTGACACGAATGTATCTTGAGAACATATTATTATATTTAAATCTTATTTAAATGTTTTAATGTTTATTTATTTTTGAGAGAGAGACAGACAGAGAGCGAGCAGGGGAGGGGAAGAGAGAGAAGGAGACACAGAATCTGAAGGAGAATGCAGGCTCTGAGCTGTCAGCACAGAGCCTGACCCTGACATGGGGCTTGAACCCACAAACTGTGAGATCATGACTTGAGCCAAAGTCAGATGCTTAACCGACTGAGTCATCCAGGCACCCCAAATCTTATTTAAATGATAGGAAGGTATTCATAGCTTTTCTATAAGAAGTGACAGGATTTTGTATTTTAGGATAATCCTCGGCATTGCACTGGGGAGAAGTTGGAAGGTACTGCAGTAGATTCAGTGAGAAGTGGTGTAATCTGAGCTAAGACTATGTAAGAAGAGGCCCAAGGAACCTAGGATGACTCAGACTTCAGGTTTTGGTGACTGTATAGAAAGTAGAGGAGAGGAGCATGCTCTTTTGAGGGGATTTTGAGCTGGAGATAGAGATTAAAACAAAAAAAAAATGTAACTGTGAAGGAGTGTTTGAGGGTTTCGGTGTGCCAGAGATACAATAAGGTTTTTAACATATTTATTTGTCTCAGTGTGCCTTTGAGTTATTACCATCTATAATTGGCAAATAAGATAGCAGATTCAGGGAGATCATATATCTGACCTAAGATTTAGCTGGAAGTGGTGGAACTTGGAATTGAATCTAGGTCTATCTGACCCTAAAGTAGCACCTTTTCTCACTCTATTACTTTGGGAATCATCATACAGATCTGGCTAAAGCAATGGGTATAAATGGAGATGGTCAGGAAGAGTATATAGACAGAGAAAAGACAATGGCAAAGGATAGAACTTGGACAAATAACATTAGATTAATGGAACCCACTCAAATGAAACATCTGTGTCTATATAGAATATGCATTCAGAGAAGTGGGAGGCTAACTAGAAGAAGCACCACAACCAAAACAAAAATATTAGACTCATCCTTCAAGGCTCTCATTCTTTCTCACCCCCACATCCTGTTCATCAGCAAATTCCATTGGCTTTGCCTTCAGAGCATATGCAGAATCTCCACTTCCTCCTGTCCAAGCCACTCAAATTTCCTCTGCTCTAACAGGACTTCCTGTATCTATCCTTATATCCCCCCCAACAGTCAGACCAGTCCTCTCAGAATGTAGATCAGATTGTCACTCCGCTGCCTTACAACTATCCAGTGATCTTCCCTGTCATTCAGAATATAATCCAAACTACCATGGCCCAAGGGCAGCGATGACTGCCACAGGCCACTCCTCTAACCTCTCCATCTGTGTCCTCCCCAGGGTCATATCACCAGCCACCTTTGCACTGACTACCTGCCTGGAATGCCTTTTCCCCACATCTCTGTCACTCTGTCACAGTGATCCAACCAACCTATCTGAAAAACCTGTCTTCCATTATCTGATCCCACCTCTTCATTCTCTTTTTCTCCTTAGAATTTTTATCAGTGGACATATTAAACTTATTTGTTGCCTTTGTGTTCATTGCCCCTAGACTCTCCATCTTATGCCCATGCCTTATGAAAGTAGAGATTTTGCCTTTTTTTTTTTTTTTTGTTCACTCCTCTATTTCCAGGATCTAGAATATAGTAAATAAGCAACAAATATTTGGATAAATGAATGCAGCCAGACTGGCTTTTAAAAACAAGTAAATCAGATCATGTTACTCTCCGCCCTCCCCTGTTGAACCCTCCCACCCTCCATCATCTCCCATAACCATCGGAATAAAATCCAAACTCCTTTCCGTGGTCTACAAGGCCTTCCATGATCTGGACCTTGGCTGAGACTGACCCTAGTCTTGCCACTCCGCCCTGGGTAACTGCATTCCAGCCACATTGGCCTTCCTGTTCTTCCTGGAACTCATTAAGCTCATTTCTTCCTCTTGCTGCTCCCTCTGCCAGCCACTCCTTCTACATGGTTGGCTCCTGTTGTTCCTTCAGATCTTTGCTCAAGTACTACTTCTGCAGAAAAGCTTCCCTAGACGACCCTCCCTTAAGAGTGTTCCCAGTACTTGTCCCTTCACCCCAAATCTTCCCAGGGCTCAGGCTCATTTTTATCATTGAAATTGTCACCCCCTCTGAGCAATATTGTTCACTTAATAACTTGGTAATATTCTCTCTGTCCACCTGGCTTGTAAACTTCAGGGGGTGGGGGCGTTTTCATCATATTCTCAGGACCTAGAGGGGAGCACTTGGCACGTCTTAGAAGCCCAGTACTTAGAGGATGGATGAATGAAATACTCCTGCCACTCCTATGAGGGCAGTTCATTGTTACTGTGACTACTTGAATCCTCTTTGGGTGACACACAGTTTACATAAATGCCTAAAACTTCTAGGATGAAGGTTATGCAGTTTGAACATTAAGCAATGAGACTACCTTTCCAAACTGGCTCATGGAATTCTGGTACAATACTTTATAGAGATTCTTTTTGCACATTCTTGGGAACCCAAACCTCTCCAGCTTTCAGGATGCTGTAAGTTTTATTTTTAGTTGTTGCCAGAATTATTTGACTGAATTCGATTGCTAGATCCATAAGGAGAGTGAGTCCATATTCCCTTTCGTAGCCCCCAGCACCTTACCCAGAGTTCAGCACTGAGTAGGTGTTCAGTAAATGTTTGCCAATGATAAGTTTTGAAAGTTACATTTCAAGATTTAGAATTTTCTGTAAAATATTTTCAGTTTTTGTAGGTTTTAAAACTGAGCCCCTTCCCCCCAGCCCCGACCATTCCCAAGAGGCTTAACCTTTCAGAAAACGTCTGGTCGCAGAGAGACTGAAGTAGAGGAATGAGGAAGGGGGATGGCCCATACTAAATTTAAATCTGTCCTCCAGGCCAGAGAAACAGAGGGGACCTATAATCATTTTTTCACCTACGGTTACTCCCTATTTGGATGAGGTTGGGTGGAGGCAGGGAAAGGCCCTGTGGTCCAGCATCCTTCTTCACTCTTATTTTCTTTTTTGATAAAACAGCCAGTGTTCAGTGTGGCTCCAAAAGTTTTGGTTTGGAGATTAAAAAAGCGAGCAACAGGTAGCAGTGACGCAGGTTTTGTACAGTCACTGAGCTGCACACACCTTAAGCCAACACCACCCATGAAAGGTGGCAGTGTTTGAACTGAATCTGTGCTTTTTCGATGGAGCAGCACCCTTTCAATAAAAGCACGTTTATACCGACTCCTTAAGAAGTTTAGACTGGAGGGCTGTCTCCAGAAACTGGCCCCCCTTCTGCCAAGCCCCATTTGTTTGTCTTGGCAGCTGGGCTGTGTCTGCTTGGCTGGTGCTAATGTTGGGATGTTAAATTGATGAAACACAGAGCTCTTGATCCTTTTCAGTGAGGCTTCTATTTGGTTAATGGCAGGGTAGAGCTCTTTGCTGCTAGCCACCTGTAACTGGCCAAGTTAAAAAAAAAAATAGATGTCGAGATGTGGAAGAGGAAATTTTTCTTTAAAAAAAAAACACCCTTGCCAAATACTTCATTTTTAAAAATTTGCCTGTTTGAATATCCAAAATAGATTTAATAACACTGAAAAAGAAAATGAGAAAAAAAATTACCTAAATCCCACCACTATTTTGGGGCAGTGGCAATGGTTAGGGGCAGGATGGAGAATGTAGTGTAGTTAGGGATTTGGGGACCTGTGGCAAGACACTTCATTAGAATAATTAGCCCTGTTCTTCATTGTGGTTTTCGTCTAATTCTTTCTTTGATCTAGATAGAATTTCTTTTTTCTTCAAGTGATTAAAATATATGTTCTATTTGTGATATCACTGAAGCATAGATAACCTGGTGAAAATATGAAGGTGTCTGGTTTTTGAGAATTTGAGCATTTCAGAGCTATGGACTAGGTACACTTGTATAAAATGCACTCGTGTTTGTTGGCTGTGCTTGGGATTAGGCTAGCCTTTGGCTGTCAGTCTTAGTGTCTATACATTGTTCCACAAGCCTTGCCTTGGGCTGTGACTAGACTTTTTAGAATTAACAGCACAGAAAGGAAACAATATAAATTATCTCTCTGGTTTATGTTTCTCAAGAGGGGTATATAATATTGCTTAAGTTGTTACAGGTGTTGATAGTCCCCTAAGGTTGGTGAATGTATCAATCCCTCACTTTATTCAGGCTTCTGCTCAAATGTCCCCTCTCAAAAGAATCAAAACAGCAAGTCCCTTTTCCTGTCACTCTTTGACCACTCACTCACCTGCTTTATTTCTTCATAGCAGTTACTGCGATCTGAAATCATTTTTATTTCTATTTCTATTTCATACTTCCTCGATTGCAGTGTGAGTTCTATGAGGACAGAGATTTTTTTTTTTTTCTTATTCACTGCTTAACCTTCAGTGCTCAGAAGACTATCCAGGATATAGTAAGTGCATGATAAATGTGTGTTGAATGACTGAATAAGTAAGAAAAGAGAAGGAACAATAAAGGATTAAGTGAAGAAGGGAAATGATGATTGTTTTCCTGATAATATCCTTCAACATGTGGCTAGTTAGACCAGGACAGGGACGTCCATCAATCTTGCACCTGTGAAATATTTATTAGTACTGTTCATAAAACTTTGGGTGCAAACTGGATTATATGTAGTAAACACATCACTTAGCTCAAGTAAATGAAATCATTAGGTTAGCCAAAGATCAGGGAATAAGAAAACATTTCATTATATGGTTGAAGGATTGAACAGACAAGTTAGATTTGTTTTCATACAGGTGTTAAAAGAGTATGAGCTTGGGGCTTTTATCGTTTGTCGTTAAGAGTGTATTTAAAATTCTCTTTCACCAGGCTCTTTCAGAAGGGATAGAATTGTCAATTTCTGAATCTCCATTATTTGCTTATATCCATCCTCTATGTACAGTAGCATTTCTGGTGCTGCTATAGCACGTGATGCTACAAACAGATGGAATTGACAGAAGAAAATATCTCCTGTCCACTAAAAAAAAAAAATGTTTAAGGATGATGTTTGATGCATAACAGATGGCGTGAGAAATAGCCTGTCAAATTGACATTGGTGATAATGGATTAGTGAGCACCCTATAATTAACTACTAATTATTCTTTTCATGAGTGTATTTCTTTCCACTCTATCAACATTTTATATGAATTAAACAACTATATTTCATATTTTCTTTTTCATGTTTTTATATATTAACTTCTACTACAAAGATTTATCTCTTTTGTTTTACATCCTTCCTACTAAATACCTTTATAATATTTCATCAAATTCATAAGTGAGAATTAGACTGTTTTGGGAGCAAGGCTATCACATGTTACTTAGTTATGTCCCTGGCATATAGAACGTGCTCAACACATATATGTTGGTGTTAATTAAATATTCCAAATTTATTTAGCCTTTGCTTTATTATAAGACATTTAGCTTCTTTCTGGTTATTGATATTACAGGTAATGATGTGCTGAGTATACATCTGAACATCCATGGCTCCATGATTCCTTTGATTCATGGTCTTATAATGAATTCCCACAGGAAGATAATCTTTGTCAAAGACTGTGGACATTTTTATATCTCTTGAGTTGTGAATAGGTAACATTGTTTTATAATTATGCCTTCAATGTTTGAATATTCCTTTGGTCTTATAAAGTAAATAAAGGTATTTTTTACCTTGCCCAGCACAAGTTCTTCCTGACACATTATAGCTAAAAGTATTTTCCAAATTAGATATAGGTAACAAACTATTTTTTTCAATTGTAGGCCTGTTTTTCTGTATGGTTGTAGTATGTTTGTGGATTTTATGAATATATGATTTTATTATAAATTATGAATCTCTAATTTTTAAAAGAATTAGTAGATCTTTGGTCTTGGACACTAATTGATTATTATTGCAAGGTTTTTTTTTTTTTAAATCTTCATGTGGGGGTCTCTAAAACTTTGACATTATTGAAGCCTATTTTTTTCCTTCTTTAATTTTTTTGAAATTCTAGTGGCTTTGAAGTTGTTTCAGATTTTTAAAACATACACTACATAGTCATATGATATATGTTACATAGCTATCATCCCTTTCTGAGCTCTGTAACTCTATAGAGGAGCAAGATAAACTAAAAAATTCATCTTGACAGCTTCAGTAAACAGAAAAAGAGATTTGTGACTATTTCAGATGACCGAATCTAGATGAAAATTCAGCTTATGACCAGTTTAAAAAGAAAAAGGAAAGGCTCTTAATATTGGACTATTCCTGGTTTTATTTAGAAATTTGAAATATTAAAATGTTTCCTTGATAACATAACTCTATGATAATAGTGTCATTATTGATATTAGGATGATAGCTGTTAGTAATAATAAGTGTAATTGAGATTTTTATATGCACAAGGCACTGAATTTCTTTTGCATTTTCTCATTTAATCTTATTCCTATCCCAGATGATGAAACTGAGGTTTTGAGGAGTTAAATGAAGCTTTCCTTAGAAGTAGAGAAAATGTTCAGACTTGGGTCTGTCCAGCTTTAAAACCCTAGACTCTTAATCATGATGCTATGCTAAATACATTGGTTTTGATAATTTTATACTTATCCTTAAGGATTTATTTTTAAAAGTCTCTTCCTTTCAAATCATGTGGATTTGTAAAACTATTTCAGAGTTGAAATATTAAATAAATAAATTTTTAACTTTTATCCAAAATATCCTTGATGACCAGTTATTGCTATACATTGGGAAAGCCAATCTCTAATATCTCTGTATGGAACATATAGTTACCAGTTCCATCAGAGCTTTACCCCTTGGTTTCAGTCTGTTCCCTATAATCTTAGGCCTCTTCCTTGAACAGAGTTCTTCCCTCAACTCCAAAGTTAATCAAAATAAGATCGATTCTGGTTCAGAATGTGCCTAATACATTCCTTATCTAGTTGTAGTTTTTTTATATTTCATAGTTTATAGTATGTACTTTTGAAAACTCAAAAGGATATTTTGTATACAAAATAGCTTTTTGTTAGCATTTTTCATTAATATTTCCTATGTTCTGCTCGTTTTTGGCAGTTGATATCCTCTGGGCAGTAAACAAAGTGAACTTGATAAAATTATATCAGTGTGGTCACAATTTCCCATAGAGTAGTTAAGTATTATTTCAAGGTTCTTGTTACATTTAGTCCTACTCTTAATTGAAAATGGTGTGGCACCTTCAGTAGAAACCCTTTATGATATCTGGAGGTGCCACTAAGTACCTATTTAAAATCATGACCACTATTTACTTTAGAAGTCCTTCACCTGGAGTCCATGGAGAAGGCTTCAGGGTATCTTAGCAAAGCCTGGAGTAGTGTGAAACACTGTGTTATAGGACCACTTTTTAAAAGAGTTCATAGTTTTCATCATTCATTTAGTTATTCATTGAATCATAACTCATTCAAATTCCCCCCAAAAAAACTGGACCCAAAGAGAGTTATAAAATATCCCTATTCTGAAAACCCCATCTGCTTTTATTTAACCACTTACAACTCAATACTAGACCTTTTAGATACTTATTTTGACCATATTTTCTGTTCCTCTTCTTTTTTCTTTTCTCAAAAATTTAAATATAATTGACACACAATGGTTCACTGGTTTCAGGTGTACAACATAGTAATTGGACACCTTTATTTTTTATTTTTACTTTTTTTAATGTTTATTTATTTTTGAGAGAGAGAGACAAAGAGGGAGACACAGAATCTGAAACAGGCTCCAGGCTATGAGTTGTCAGCACAGAGCCCGACGCGGGGCCTGAACTCTTGAATGGTAAGATCATGACTTGAGCCAAAGTCGGATGCCCAACTGACTGAGCAGGTGCCCCAAGTAATTGAACACTTTTACTTGTTATGCTAAGCTTACCACAAGTGTCGCTACCGTCTGTCATCATACAACATTGCTATAATACCACTGACAGCATTCTCCATGCTGTACCTTTTATTCCCATGACTTATTCACCCCATAGCTGGAAGCCCATGTCTCCCACTCACCTTCACCCATTTTGCCCATCCCTCCTACTCTTTCCCCTCTGACAACCATCAGTTTGTTCTCTGTATTTATAGGTCTGTTTCTGCTTTTTGTTTGTGCCTTTATTCATTTGTTTTGTTTTTAGATTCCACATATAGGTGAAATTACAGGGTATTTGTCTTTCTCTGTCTGACATATTTCACTTAGCCTAATACCTTTTAGATTCATCTATGTTGTCAGAAATGGCAAGATCTCATCCTTTTTTATGGCTGAGTAATATTCAATAGTGTGTATATAGTGTGTATATATATACACGCACACACACGCACACACACAATATACACCACATCTTCTTTATACATTCATCTATCAATAGACATATTGAGGTGCTTCCATATCTTGGCCATTATAAATAATGCTGAAATAAACATCAACATAGGGGTGAATATGTCTTCTCAAATTAATGTTTTTTTCTTTGGGTAAATACCCAGTAGTGGAATTATTGGATCATATGGAATTTTTATTTTTAACTTTTTGAGCAAACTGTTCCTATTATTTTGTCAATTTCCTATGCTTACCTCTAGCATTTTTCATCTGATACTGTCTTTAAGGCAAGGAGCCCGTGGGCCTTTAGTCTTTGTTTTTAATTGACATTGTGATCATTTAGTCTCTAGTTGCATATGTGGCCATATTTCAGAGGAAGGAGGGGAGGGAGGGAGGGAGGGGGGTACACTATAATTGGAGAATGTAGACCTCTGGGATAATTGGCTGGTATGAACTGGATATTTGAAACCTGTTATTTCAGTGATGTATAGCCTATACTTTAATAATGTTAAACACAGCTCCAGGATTCCATCTCTTCTCCTGACAGTAAGAAAATTAAGTTATCAGTTTTCTTTCTCTTTATCACCACGAGAACCACCAACTGCACCTCCAAATATTGCCAGACTTAGACTTACCCTATTAAAGCCCTACTCTCATGTCAGTGTGGGATAGACTTCAGTCGCTAAAGTGAAAAAGTTAGCAGTCAATCAATGCCAGGGACTCCCTGGCCTCTGTTGTTCCTTACCCTCTGCTCTGCATCCTGTCTCCGAAAGATCAGTCACAGCAACTTGCCTTTCTCATCGTTGCCTAACAGAGATGATGAGTTTCTTTCATGAATGAAATCAGAGTATGAAAGAAGGATGTAAAGTGTGCTCTATGTTTTAAGGATAAAGGTTGGTTTTGAATCAGTCTTTCATCGTTCGACCATAAGACAGACCCACATAGTAAACATCCAGGCTGGAGAGTCTGTTTATCTTACACTTGGCACTGGTTATCTCTGTCACCTTTACAAAGGTGGAAGGGGTAAAGGGAATAGTAGTGTACCTACAGACCAGGGATAGAGCAGGCAATGTTCTTAGCACATACTAAGTCCTCAGTAAATGTTCATTCATTTGGTGACATGGAAGCATCATGTGACACTCCCAGTTTTAGTGACTTACCTAGGAACTACTGCATTCCATTGAAAGCAAAGCAACCATTTCTATTTTAAAAATCCAAAAATCTATATTAAGTAATTCAAGAAGCATGTAATATCTAATTTGGAGCAGTTCTCATTCTTCTCTGCCTGACTAGATACCAGATTGCTGAACATTCCAAACCTATAAAAATAAGATTGATTTTGTTCCCTTATATTGCAGATGAATGAGAGTATCATTACTGTTTATTTGTTTAATGAGTTTCAACCCATACATGTAAATGACTTGTCTCTAATCCTGGCTTTGTTCTGCCAGTTTCTTGTAAGTAATGCCTATTAACAATGAGCAAACAGAGCCCAGTAAAATTCACTCACTCACATAGGGCATTTCAGGTTACTAGATAAAAGCTTACTTCATTTGTTTTTTGTTACAACTGTGGCACATCTTTATTTCATTTAGCATTTAGACATGTTAAAAGATATTTCAAACCTCCAAAAAGAAAAAAATGCTCACACCCCTACAACTCAAAGACCTCTACT
Organism: Herpailurus yagouaroundi; assembly: GCF_014898765.1. Taxonomy (NCBI): domain Eukaryota; kingdom Metazoa; phylum Chordata; class Mammalia; order Carnivora; family Felidae; genus Herpailurus; species Herpailurus yagouaroundi. Next base: position 109,603,492 of record NW_024412376.1, read on the forward strand.
GTTTACATTTTGGGTATTTTCCTTCCATGGTTATTTCTGCCAATTTAAGACTGTGATCTTCCAATAAATGCCATTCCGACTATGTTCACTTTAGTAAGTTTCTCAAGGACTTTCTTATGTCTTTTGATCCTTTTGTAATTCCTCCCTGTGTTGGTTTGGAGGCGACACAGTGAGTGCTCTGTTTAAAAGCAGAACAGTGAAAAAGCGAACATACAAATATAAATAATGAACTAACAATACAAGATCAGCCCACTGTTCTAAGCAGTGTGGTATGCAGAAAATAGTTCCTCTTCAAATGGTGGCCTAGCTGGGAAGGTAGGGATCATGAGGAAGTAATCGCTGGTAAGAATAAGTGGGTGTAAGTGAATTATATAGCATTTTCAGCAGATCTGAATACTCTTTTTTAAAAATTTTTAATGTTTATTTATTTTTAAGAGACAGAGAGAGAGAGACAGAGCGCAAGCAGGGGGTGGGGCAGAGAGAGAGGGAGACACAGATTCTGAAACAGGCTCCAGGCTCTGAGCTGTCAGCACAAGAGCCTCACGTGGGGCTCGAACTCACAGACTGTGAGATCATGACCTGAGCTGAAGTCGAACGCCTAACTGACTGAGGCACCCAGGCACCAGATCTGAATACTTTTAAAGATCATTTAGAAATGGTTTAAAATGTATTTCTTCTTTGATTAGAGGATATAACAGACATTGAAGCAATTCACTATAAACAGTGTGCAAGGTATCCAGGGTCTACTAAAGTTGGGTGGTTCACATTTTGCGGGGACTGAAACTTGTATGATTTTGCAGACCACAATTTAGAAAAATCAATACAACTTTATCAATAAAAAAATAGATACAATAGTGAATATTTGGCAGGAGAAAAAATCATAAACATTACAAATTTGATAAAGCTGACAAAATACCACTAATATCACAAACTCCAGGAGAAACAAAATGTTTTTATTAAGTAACTGCTTGACATATTTCTGTATGGTTTTTTTTCCTCCATTTTTTGGCCCCCTTACTTTGCCTCTCTGTCAGTGATTGCACAATATCATTTTTGTAGAGAATATGGAAAGTCAAGTCAGTTTTTCTTCTAGCATGGTTAATCAGAATTTGTGTTTTATTATTGGTAATTGGTGATTGTATGTGCACATCATCACCTGCACTATTTGTGGTACTGCTACTGGGTTGTGCCTTTCAAATGCAGGAATTCGGATAAATTCGATCTCACACATTTCTCATCAAAAGAGAGTAAAACCAGTATACAGCATTCATAGTTATATAGGTTGTATTTTCAAACGTACTTTGCATAGGGGAGAGTTTCCGTTTTGAGCAGGCGTTGATGAAAATCAGTGCCTTTACTTAAAATTTTCCACATCTGAAGATAGGAAGACTATTCCACAGTCCAGATTCTGGCTTCACACATTTCAAACCTCGTTTCCCCCTCCCTAGTCCCACACATCCAGGCCAAGCACCATGGACTGTTTCAACCTTTGTTTCATCCTGCTATTGCTACTAATGCTCTTCCCCTGGTCGTCTTCTATCTGTTGTCTTTTATTGAGGTAATTTTTAAACTAGGGTGATATTATCTAGGACAAAGCCTACTGAATGCTTAGAACAACCAGATAATAGGTGCTAAGTGCCTTGTGTCAAGCTCGTGCTAAGCCCTGTGCCATCCATCCTTGAAGCCACTCTGGGGTAGTTACTGTACGAATCCCGATTCTGCAGAGAAAGCTGAAGTTGTTGGGATTTCTCCTTGGGTCTGCCAGACACCAAAGCTTGTGTTCCAAACCACTACAAACCTCTTTTCAACAATTTATACTTGCAGTGGGTGGTTTTAATCCAGACTTGGTCCTATATTTTATTAATATGGGCATATTAATGATAATATAATTAGTGATGTGATTACATTCCTTATTACTATATATTTTCTAATCACAATTCCGTATTCCTGTGGGTTTCTTTAATTTAGTAGTTCTAGTCCTTTCGACAGCAAACTATTTTATAACAAACTGTCTGTAAGATCAAAACTGTGGGAGAGGCTTTGAAAGAGGTTGTGGGAGAGTACCAAAGGCAAGGGAACCTGTCCTGCTTCATAGGAGTGTATGACTAAGGCCAACCGTACTTCAGAGAGGCCAGCACCCCAGATACAGAAGATTGGCTTTGGTCTGCATTATGTTATGAGAACGGTAGGTGACCCAGACCAGTACTGAATTTGATTTATTAAGAAATTTAGTTTAAAAGGGGGCACCTGGGTCGCTCAGTTGATTAGGTGTCTGACTTCGGCTCAGGTCATGATCTCATTGTTCATGAATTTGAGCCCCACGTTGGACTCTGTGCTGACAACTCAGAGACTGGCCTGCTTCAGATTCCGTGTCTCGCTTGCTCTCTGTCCCTCCCCTGCTTGTGCTCTGTCTCTCTCTCTCTCTCAAAAATAAATGAAAACATTAAAAACAAATTAAAAAAAAGGAAAGACATTTAATTGAAAGATTAAAGCTGGGGGCACCAGGCTGGCTCTGTAGGTAGAGCGTGTGACTCCTTGATCTCCGGGTGGTGAGTTCAAGCCTCATGCTGGGCATAGAGCTTACTTTAAAAAAAAAAAAAAAAAAAAGAAAAGAAAAGAAAAAAAGAAGAGGCTGGTTGCTGAGGCACATCGAAAGCAAAGATCTTACTGGCTGGTGGGCTCTTGTGCTAAAGGAGCTGTTACCTAGGCACAAAATGCAGCTCACGCAAACAGTTTCATTTCGAAGCAACATGAAATGTAAATTACGTAAGTTCCAGCTTGTACTGGAACAATTGGGACGATTTTGTTTGTGAGAAAAAAGAGAATGAACAGTTTTATGAAAGAAATAATACCCACGTATGTTCATGGACTGTTATACATACTCTGACAGTATTTATTAAATTATGGTATATTAATTATGTTAACAAAGAAAAGATATTATATTATAGATATAACATGATCTGTTATAGATGATACTTTACAGATGATGAAGTTTATAGCAGGCCAATGCTTTTTTAAGATTTCAAAACACAAGCTTTTATTTTTGCAGTCAGTTTCTGTTTTTGTAAATGTGACTCCTTGAATAAAGGGAAAAATCCCTTAAACCTGAAAAATATTGTTTTTCAGGTTTAAAATCTGTTTAAAATCTTCAATAATGCTCCATTTACATATGAACACAGTGGGTAGATTGTATTTCCTACAACATGCATAACTTATTTATGAAAAATCTTAGAAATATATTTTGGTTTCATTACTTTGAAAATTTGAAAAATATTTGGAGGCAAGTTACTGTAACACCCCCCCCCCCCTTTCCCTGGTATCATTCTATTTCTGTATCTGTAGTTACAAATTTCTGGGTCTGAAAATTGCTCACTTTGTGTCATAAAATCTCATTGGCCTCATTTCTAAATCTATTGGCATTGGAGTAGTGCTAGCTTTTCCACTAGTGCTTCTATACCTATCTTTTAAAATTTAAGTTTCATGTATTTTGTTTTGACTGCCAATCTAGTATACTCATGGTTTGCTACCATTTGGAATCTGCCAGTAAGAAATGACCTCAGACATGATTGAGAAATCTGTGTCATTCTTTTCTCATTAACAACGGTTTTCGTTTTTGCCTTTTTTTTTTTTTTTAAACTGACATCTGTTCTGGGTAGCTCAGATCCACTTCAGCCAGGCTGTTGGTTTGTGTAAGTGTTACTTGACCTTCAAGAATCTGTGGATCTAGCCAGGATTGGGTCAGATTTGATCCTCTCCAGTTTGAAGTATCTGGCCGACTTCTCTAGCCAGAATTAGGCTTTGACACCCCTAAAGGTCTGTAGATGATTTCATGAAAACGTATGCTATCCTTTCACTTGTCTGCACTCTGTCTCTACAGTGAAAATAATGGAAATTGTGTGTTAGTGTTATTTTCTTTTGGAACATCTTATTTGATACTCTTGCTTTCCTTCCTTTTTTCTCTCCCTCCCTCCTTTCTTCCTTTTCTACATTTCTCTCTCCTTCCTTCCCTCCCTTCCTCCTTCCTTCCTTCCTTCCTTCCTTCCTTCCTTCCTTCCTTCCTTCTTCCTGTTTTCATTCTTTCCTTTCTTTCCTTCCTGTTTTTGTTTTCCTTTTCGTCTTCCTCCCTGAACCCCCTCTCCTATTCCTCCCACTTTCTCTTTTTCTGAGGGTAATGATGGGTGACAATGGTCATATACTGTTTTTATATGTCTGGTTCCTCCTGCTGTGCCTTTCTAGCAAGGGAGGCAAGAGAGATAGATGGTGGTGATGACCAGTCACCCAAATGGAATGGGCCAGCAATACTGATTGAGAAAAGCTTCATGGAGTCTATGCTTTTGTAGTAATAAGACATTTGCCACAGACATTGTAGTTTACCATGGACTTTCTTAGATGGCATAATCATGGCAGGCTTTACATGCATTTGTGGCATTGTCACCATTGAAAGCTTAGGAAAACTTCTCTAAGACAAACCAATTGCTACCTCTACACAGGCATGATAAAACACCAGGTTGTGAAAGAATTCCACAAAGAACAGCAATTTGGGGATATTCATACAGTGTATTAAATGTAAGTTTTTGTAACATGTCTCTTACAAAGACACAATAAACAAATCTCACCTGAAAAACAAAATACAGTGTGTTTTTGTAGGGCAGTAGGGCCTTACATGATTTCAGTAGTTCCAAAGACTGGTCCAATGGCTCCCGGAGCATATTTATGACCACAAAAGCCAATTATATGGTTCATTGCTTCTCTGACGTGAAAAAATTATCATTCCAAGCAGTACTCATGTGAATAAAGGTGTAATATCAGCTTTGTCCACCCTTTTTTCAACCAAACAGTATAATTTTTTGAGACAAGCCTGGAGTCATAGATACACATAGTCAAGATCATTAGTGCCTTTTTCAGAACAATGTATTGAGGGCTTAAGAAGGTATGTGAAACACTGTTCCAGGTTGTGGGGACATTCACAGTGAAAATATCATACAAGGTTTCTAGGGAGAGATGGATAGTAAGCCAATAAACGTACAAGAAAACTATCAGGTTAGCAGTGGTCTAACTGTGATGCAGAGAAATAAAATAGGGTGATGTGGCAAGAAATGACTGAGGTATAAGAGATAGTCAAGAGGACATAATATTTAAGTTTCAAACTGAAAGAAAAGAAAGTGCAAGATGTGAGGAAAATCAGGAGGATCAGGTGCAGAAGACTGCTGGTGCAGAAGACTGCTAAAACATATCTGGGGCAGAAGACTGCTAAAAAAAGGTCAGTGAGCTATGGGGATGCTGTTAGAAGACAAAATCAAAAATATTGGAAGTAGCCAGACCTTGTATGGCTTTGTAAGCCAGAATAAATAAAAAAAAAGAATTCCATGGGGGTCCATGGAGCATTTTAAGGAGAAAAATGATATAGTACGATTTACTTGAAGGAGAAGGAGAAGAAGGAGAAGGAGAAGGAGAAGGAGAAGGAGAAGGAGAAGGAGAAGGAGAAGGAGAAGGAGAAGGAGAAGATCACCTGTCTGTGTAGTACATGAAATGGGGTTGGGGGTGCCAAGAGTCAAAGGCAGAGGCTCATGTTTTCCAGGTGAGAGATAATGGTGGCTTGGATTATGGTAGAAATGAGGGGGATGGAAAGAAGGAATGGATTGGGGACATGTTTTGAGGGTAGCTTGACAAGACTTGCTGGTGAATGTGACATGTGGAGTAGGAGGAAGAGGAAACCGGGATAACTTTCAGATTTTAGATGTGAGGAAAAGCCTGGTGGGCCATTTCCTGAGTGAGGACCACTGGGGGATCAGTGGGCTTAGATAGCAAACTCAAGAGTTCTATTTTGGCCATGGAGAGTTTGAGACTCCCTTTAGAAGTTCTGTGGGGATGTTGAGTAGACAGCTGTGTAACCAAGACAGAGCCTCACAAAGAGATTAGGGCGGGAGGTTAGGTGGTATTAACAGTTGGAAGATGCTCTTTAGAGCCATAAGTTGGATGGGGTCACCTAATGGAAGCAAATTGTCAGAAAGGAGGAGGCAGCCCAGAATGCACTTCTGCTTTTATGGTTTAGAGAAGGATTTAATAAATGGTACTGAGAAGGAGTTGCCAGTAAGGTGGGAGGAAATTGAGGAGAGTATGATTTCCCAGAAGCCAAGGAAAAATAGCATTTTCAAGAATGAGACAAAGGTGGCTCTAGGTTTTGTAGGATCTGAAGTTTCATCAATGTGGAATTCCTTTTAAAGATAAATTATATAGAACTATTAATACAAAAATAAGTACTAATGTGATCATTTAGAGTGAGAGGGAAATCAGGAGAAATTACAAAGTACAGAACTAAAAAAATGCCACAAATATCACAAAATTCAGGAGAAAACAATTTTATTAACCAAAACACATGTTATACTTATGTAATACTCTTTCCTCTACTTTTTTTTGAGGGAGGGTACTTACTCATGGATTGCTTCTTCATATGATAACAATTTTGTAATGTAATAGTCTATAGAGAGAGTGGAAAGATATTATTATGACCCATCAAGATTATATTTTTATTATTGATAAAATTAAAGAAGTTATTTTAATGTCACTGCCTATGACTGATAATGTCGCAACACTGCCTATGACTGATGATATAAGTTTTTAGGATTATGGCCAAAATGTGGGACACATCTATCAAACTTCTCTCATATGTTAACTCTGTGATTTCAGGGCATTTCAAGTTTTCACACACAGTGACTAATCACAAATGATCTTGGACTTGACACTCATAAACTAGTTTGTTACTAATGTTTTTGTGTCATCACCCAGCAAGATAGTTTTACCCTGTCGACAACTAGCAATAATTGAAGTATACAAGAAAGTTACTATGAACCACAGAAATCTATCACACTGGACCCATAATGAATATATACCCCACTGAATTTCTGTCTGTACAGATCCTGAAAATGCTTGCCATGGCCTCCCAACATAAGCTCAAGTGTGGTAGAGAGGATGTCAAAGTGAAAGAGGCTGCAGTCTTAACAAGTTGGGGTTTAAGTGTCTTATTTTTGCAAACTTAAAATGCATCATGGAAACAGTTAGGGCCTCTCCCTGGGCCCCAGCAGTGGCCCAATCAAGTAAAGTGCCTGAACCTTTAACTTGGTTAGCTTCCTCTCTAGGGAGTGAGCGATAAGGTGAAGGGCATACAGGACAGACAGAAGATCAGGTGAGAGAAAAATAGAGAAGTTACCACTGGATTTATACTCAAGAATTAACTATTTAATGGAAACAATTAATTGGAAACAATAGGTTTAGGTGTTTGGTGAGAAAATTCTGTGTACGTGCAACATGATGCTCTTGGCAAGTATGGCACTGGTGAAATCTCCAGGCAGCAGACAGAAGTGGTTACATTTTTAGATGTGAGCTACATGGGGGTGACTGGATTTTCCTCTCTGAAACAAAGGAAAAGACTAACTTTCTCTAACAATTGCCGCATTAGGGTAAGAAGTTTTGCCTTTTAGAGCCAGTTGTGCTCTTTATAATATCTGCCGTCAAATGTGTAAATGAAGATGTAAATGATTAAGATGAAGAAGTTTGGATGAAAGACTTTTCTCAATTAAATTTAGGTCCTTCTCATTTCACATCTCAAAATCTGAGTTGTTTTGGAATACAGCAACAACCTAAGTAAATTTCACATCTACATTTTGTTAAATTATTTTCAAATGTGGTATGGGGGAGAATGTCCTGACTCTAATACTATGATAATTGAATATAAACTTAATAACTCTGCTCAAAATTGACTGAAGTTCTGTTCCTAAAGCCAAATAAATTTGGGTTGAGATCATATAATTTGTCTAAACAATCATCAATATTAACTGCATAAAAATAGGTCAGAGTGGAAATTGGAAAGAAGGCCTTGGAAGAGAAGAGGGATGTGATTGGAAGGAAGGGGCTCCTCCCATGGTCTTCATGGCAGCTTCTTTCATTGCTCCTTTTGCTCGTTCATGTTGGCAGTTGAAGTAACAGCGAAGAAAGGCATAAGGAATTCTCAGATATTGGTATTTATTTAGTAAATTCTGGCTGAGACTAGAGCCCTTGCCTGATCTGCAATCTGTTCTACTTAGACCAACCATTGGAAGAGTTGCCTGTGATAGGGATGGGGATGTGAGGGAAGAACACAAGAAGGATGAAAAGAAAATGGCACTGATGTTTAGAATTACTTTAGGCCCCTCTGAATTTCCTTTATTTTCTTTATTATGTGGCAAATTTGAGAAAAGGCTGTTTATTTTCTTGCCATTTACAAACATCATTTTAGGTTTTTAACTTGAATTGGCAGATTTGTTAAGGCAGATGAGGAAGGAAGTTACATTCTTGGTTCAGCCAAACTTAGATTAGCTAGTTCAATCCTCTATCCAAAGACTATGTTCTCAGGAGGTGGTGAGTCTACTTTTGTGGGAATAGTCTAATTACTGCCCTCTCACGGGTCTGCCCTGAATACATTGTTGGAGAGCTGTAGTTTGTAAAGCTTCAGATTGATGGGGGATCTTTTCTTCCATATGTTCCTTTGCATATTTGAAGACATCCTCGTAGCCTTTCCCTCTGAAGGTTAAACAGCCTTACTTTATTTGTTCTTCATGTGAGATGGTGTTTGGATCACTCAGCGCTCTGATCACATTTCCCTTATGATGGTTGCTCACCTTCCGTCCTAGAAGAGCCCTGACTTTATTCATTGTTCTACCCTCCCAGTTGATTTTGGGGAATGACCTCTCCTCTCCGGCTCCAGGGGCAAATCATGGTTAGAATGAACCACTCATTGTGGTTTTATTTTCTTTGATAGGGTTTGGTTTAAGCATGGTCATACAGCCAATCCTGGCCCCATGAGCTGAGGGGAAGTCAGCCAGGGGATGCTTGAAAAGACTTTTCCAAATAAAAGAAAGTGCCTTATTTGCTTTGATGCTCCTCCCTCCCTCCTTCCTTCCTTCTTTTTCTTCTTTTTACTTTTTGAACGTGGACTTGTAAGTAGCTGTCACCTAGAACTGCTGTGCTCAGCTTGGAGATGTTCAGAGAGATTGGAGCATGGGGTACAAAGTTGAAAGACTGAAAGTCCTAGGATCCTTGAGGTCAAGTTGAACAGCTGAGCACTCCTTCCACATAACTTCTTATCATTTCCTGTTTCCATTTCTTATAGTTCTCTGTTACTCAGCACTCTAAGCACCCTGATAGATACTAATCCCTTAGTCTGTTTTAATTTATCTGCAGCTTCTTCTAATCAGTGATACCCTAAGCATTGTATGCAATATTTTCTTCATGGACTTTTTATATTTAACTGAAATCTTTCCTTAATGATTCATAAACATAGACAAAGCACCTACTATGGTTAATATGAAAATCAAATTGTCTTCTAAAATTTTATCCTGAGTTAAGGTGACAGCACTTGGCAGCATTTTTCTAAAGTGGGTTTAACACTAGCTGGTTTGGGCCTTTGATTTTATTAAGGAAGGTCCCACCCCGGAGACATTACGTTTGTTTAGCTAATCTCTTTTACAACTGGTACTGTTGATAAAAGTAACATTTTGCTATTTGGTTCTTATTGGCTCTGTTTTCCTATTCGACCTTTCCAAATAAAATGCATTAAAAAATCCTTCTCTTTTATTCTTCTAGAACTTCTTTGCCCAGTATTAGGGACTGTTTATTTAACTGGGGTTCTGAAGCAGGTGGAGAAACTTTGCCACATATTATTAGAACATTTGGTGGCTGCACGAGTTGGCTGAGACACAATATGGTTAGTTTCTGGCATTAGACTCAGGAGGATTCTTTCACAGTTTTGCTTCCCTCTTTATTCTCCCAGATTTATTTTTATAAGTATGAGCAATTATTTATTTTTTTGACTTTTTTAGACACAAAGTAGATGTCTGTGTCATTTACTGCTACAAAGTGTTGTCTTTTTTTTTTTTTTAACAGCTTTGTTGAACTATAATTACCATACAATTCACCTGTTTGAAATTTGGTGGTTTCTAGTTTATTCACAGAATTGTGCAACCATTGCCATAATTAACCTTAGAATGTTTTCATCACCTTCAGAAACCCTACACCCATTAGCAGTCAGTGCCCATTTCCCCCCCACGGTCTTTTTCCCTCAGCTCTAGGTACCCGTTCATCGATTTTCTGTCCTTGTGGATTTGCCTATTGTAGGCATTTTGCATAATGGAATCTTACAATATGAGTTCTTTTGTGACTGGCTTCTTTTACTTTACATGTTTTCGAGATGCAGCCATGTGGTAGCACACCAGTTCTTCATCACATTTTTTTTATATATAAAGTTTATTTATTTATTTTGAGAGAGAGAGTGAACATAAGTGAGGGAAGGGCAGAGAAAGAGGGGAGAGAGAAAGAGAATCCAAGCAGGCTCTGCACTGTCAGCGCAGAGCCTGACACGGGGCTAAAACCCACAAACTGTGAGATCATGACCTCAGCCAAAACCAAGAGATGGACGCTTAACCTACTGAGCCACCCAGACGCCCCTTCATTCTTTTTTTTTTTTTTTTTATGGAATATTATCCCACTGTATGGTTCTACCACCTCTTATTTCCTTGGTCTTCAGTGGAGGGGCATTTCTCCTGTTTCCACTTTTTGACAATTTGGAATGATCTAGTACTGTGATCTGAATTTACTCTTCACTTCCTTCAGATTGCCTCCCTGCGTGCAAAGTCAACTTGATAAGCAATACTGTTTTCCTCTGATTATATCCAATATTTAGAAACACCATTTTCATCTGTGAGACTTTGTTAACTGACCACTTAATCCCTTAAAATGTGTTTATAGCTTCCCACATAACAAGGAGAATGAAAGAGAGAAAACTCAGCATACACCTAAACATAAATGCCCATACACATAACTCCCTGAATTTAAAAAGTTCAAGAAATTCACATGTGAACACATTACTTTTAACATAGACAGTCATTGTAAACCTGGGTTTAGATTTGAATTGGAAAAAAATACTCCAGGGTGTTTAATGTTTATCCATAAATGTCCAGGATAAGACCATGATGACAGCTACCAACTTACTTTTTATGATCTTGGAAAGACATGAGAGGAATAAATTTTTATCATGCGTCACACACAGAGATTTGCGTACCTCTTTCCCCTCTCCATTTAGAATTTGGTGAGCGTAGCAGGGAATTCTTATTTGTTTTTCTAGGAACAGGAGAAGGAACTGTCTGTGCATTTATGTGTTTGTATTTTCTCCTCTGAAGGGAAGTTGGCACCAGGCTCATTTTCACTTAGACACATAGCAATAGCTGTGCAGTGCGTGTCCTCAGCTGATAACTGAGCTGTGTTTGAAGTTTCTTGTGGGATATGGTGATACATACAAGGACTATTCCGTAGGGTGATTATTTACCTGTGTGTTTTAATTCCATAAGTACAGGACTCCAGCTCCTTTGAATAGCTGTTCTTCTGCAGGCTTGTATTGGTTGCAACTGGTCCCCTGTAGATCAAAGTTGAATGACCACAGAGGACCACAAAGTGACCAGTATCATTCTTTTCTCCTGCAAAGATTTTGAGTAATAATTCACCTAATAATAGTACAGACATGAAATAGGATTGGTTGAACTGCGAATGTGAATGAGGTTTACTATGTTGATCCCTCTCTCCCTGCCTCCCTCCCTTCCTTCCTTCCATCCTTCCTTCCTTCTTTCCTTCCTTTCTTCCTTC